>NW_025110191.1:123617-193308 GCF_011392965.1 Frieseomelitta varia | reverse complement strand
ATATATCACGGTAATTATTAAAGAATGGTAACTAATAAAGTATATCTTGTACGACTACGATACAATGGAAATTGAACTCGTATTCATGTTCAAATAATCACGATCAAGTATTAACTCAACACTAAGGAAACCAAACCATGTAACTTGCCAATCGTTGAAGTGAGAATTCTAGATTAAGATTTGGTTGCAGACATATTATTTAAAATTTTTCTGGTAAATTTTGGTCGATGTGGACACGATGAAAGTTTCATTGATAAAAAGTTTCATTACCGCTCAAGGTTAATTATATGTTTCATTCTGTTGATAATTTTTTTCAAACATCTAAAATTTGGTCGATGTGCCCACGAGAAAAACTCAATTCGATCGACATTAATCTGATCTTTCAGTCGTTAATGATACGATACAGGTAATGAAAATTTCTTAGAAATGTATTAGTGACTCGATTATTACAAATGTTTAATTAAAAATTTTAAATAGTACTTAGAAATGTTATAGAAGAGAATTTATTGTTTGATTGTTACAAATAAATTATTAGAAATATTAGACAATGTTTAAGCAAGTAGAATATTCAAAAATATTATTTAAAAACTCACCCCTAAATTGTGGTCGATGTGCACATGACGGAAGTTCAATTGGTAATGAGTCTGCGTACCGCTGAAGGTTAATTTAATATTCCGATTGTCAGTGACCCGGAACTGTTGATAATTTTTTTTTAATTTTTCGAAAGTCTTTGTCTATTATACTAATCAATAGTTTTTAGATTTCTATCGCAAGGCTATACTTTCATAATATGTTCCAATGTCAAATGTAATAATTTATTAATTTTTTTATCTACAACTGTCTAAAGCTAAATTTACTTTTTAATACACTTTCAGGATATTAATTTTTAAGTTATAACTGTACTATTGATGTATATTAAATAGGAATTTATGTAGGGAAATGTTATGTGGTCAAAAATCGAGTTAAGCAGTGATTGTTGCTTCAGAGTAATCGCGCACATATAAAAATTTTCACTCGTTTATTGTTTCAAATTGCAAGGAATATATGTATGATCTAACTGTCTTTTCCGTTATTGTAAATAATATAATTTAATATAATTTTACTATAAATGAATTGTTCAAATTATGAAATAATGCTTGGAAGTTCAATCACTGATTAAATTGCTATAAATAAATAGTTAAATTTGTTAAATAATATACAAAAATATCATCGAAGTGCATTTTTTTACAATTTAAATAATTCATTTAAAATAATTAAATTATTTTATTTCTACAATATTTCTAGACATTATTTTATAATTTTCACAATTTTTATATTACAATTAAACGATTAAATTAATTATTTCAATATCATTTCTCTTATAAGTACATTGTTCAAGATTCTTATAAATTATTAGTGAAATATTTTAAGTAACACTTAGAAATATTACAGAAGAGAATTTATTGTTTAATTGTTGCAAATAAATTATTGGAAATATTAGACAATGTTTAAACAAGTAGAATATTCAAAAATATTATTTCAAAACTCACCCCTTTGGTCGATGTGCACACGACGGAAGTTCACTTGGTAATGAGTCTCCGTACCGCTGAAGGTTAATTTATTGTTCCGATCGTCAGTGACCCGGAACTGTTGATAACTTTTTTTCTTCAAAACGTTACTTCAAAACGGTTTCTCTATTATACTAATCAATAGTTTTTAGATTTCTATCGCAAGGTTATACTTTCATAAATATGTTACAATATCCAATGTAATAATTTATTAATTTTTTTATCTATAATTGGCTAAAACTAAATTTACACTTTTATGATATTAATTTCTAATTTCATTATAACTGCATTGATGTATATTAAATAGAAATTTACGTCGAGAAAAGTTATGTAGTCAAAAATCTAGTTAAGCAATGATCGTCGCTTCAGAACAATATATAAGTGCAACATATAAAAATTTTCACTCGTTTATTGTTTCAAATTGTAAGGAATATATGTATTATGTAATTAACTTTTCTGTTATTGTAAATAATATAATTTAATTATTATAAATTGTTCAAACTATGAAATAATGCTTGGAAGTTCAATCATTGATTGAATTGCTATAAAAAATAGTTAAATTAAATATGTTAAATTAAATATGTTAAATAATATATAAAAATATCATCGAAATGCATTATTTTACAATTTGAATAATTCATTTGAAACAATTAAATTTTTAATAATTAAATTATTTTATTTCTACAATATTTCTAGACACTATTTTATGATTTTCACAATTTTTATATTGCGATTAAACAATTAAATTAATTATTTCATTCAATAAGTCAATATTATTTCTCTTAAGTACATTGTTCAAGATTCTTATAAATTATTAGTTAAATATTTTAAATAACACCTAGAAATGTTACAGAAGAGAATTTGTTATTTAATGGTTGGAAGTAAATTATTAGAAATATTAGATAATATTTATACAATTAGAATATTCAGAAATATTATTTAAAACTCACTCCTAAATTTTGGTCGATGTGCACACGACGGTAGTTTAATTGGTAATGAGCTCAACCATATCGCTCAAGGTTAATCATATGTTTCAGTCGTCAGTGATCAGGGACAATTGATAATTTTTTTCCAATTTCTAAAATTTGGTCGATGTGTACACGTTACGAACTTGAAATGTTATAAAAGAGAATTTATTGTTTAATTGTTGCAAGTAAATTATTAGAAACATTAGGTAATGTTTAAACAATTATAGAAGAGAGTTTATTGTTTAATTGTTACAAATAAATTATTAGAAATATTAGATAATGTTTAAACAATTATAAAAGAGAATTTATTGTTTAATTGTTACAAATAAATTATTTGAAATATTAGATAATGTTTAAACAAGTAGAAATATTTAGAAATATTTAAAAATTCACTCCTAAATTTTGATCAATGTGCACACGATGGAAGTTCAATTGGTAATGAGTCTTCGTATCGCTGAAGGTTAATTTATTGTTCCGATCATCAGTGACCCGGAACTGTTGATAATTTTTTTTCTTCAAAACGGTACTTCAAAACGGTTTCTCTATTATACTAATCAATAGTTTTTAGATTTCTATCGCAAGGTTTCATAAATACTGTCCAATGTAATAATTTATTAATTTTTTTATCTATAACTGGTTAAAAATAAATTTACACTTTCATGATATTAATTTTTAAGTTATAACTGCATTGATGTATATTAAAAAGAAATTTATGTGGAGAAAAGTTATGTAATCAAAACTCGAATTAAGCAATGATCGTCGCTTCTGAATAACATATAAGCGCAACACATAAAAATTTTTGCTCGTTTATCGTTTCAGACAACAAGAAATATATGTATTATATAACTATCTTTTCCGTTATTCTAAATAAAATAATTTAATTATTATAAATAAATTATTGAAACTATGAAATAATGCTTGGGAATTCAATCACTGATTCAATTATATCATAAGTAAATAGTTAAAATTGTTAAATAATATACAAAAATATCATCGAAATGCATTATTTTGTAGTTTGAATAATTCATTTGAAACGAATTATTTCATTTCTATAATATTTCTAGACATTATTTAATAATTTTCACAACTTTTATATTAAGATTAAACAAAAATTTTAAATAACACTTAGAAACATTACAGAGGACAATTTATTGTTTAATTGTTGCAAGTAAATTATTAGAAATATTAGATAATATTTAAACAAATAGAATATTCAGAAATATTATTTAAAAGTTCTCTTCGAAAGTTTGGACAGGATGTGACATGGTAAGTGGACCCATGCACCCTTCAATCATGGGCCAAAAAATTACATTGTATGCTAGGTCTATTCATATATCTCGTCTGTGCCAGTGATTTTCTACTATGTCGGTATTTCAGATCTCCGCCCACGAAACCCCGTAAGGTTTCTAGATCTTCATATATGTCGTCTGTGGTCTATTCATATACGTCGTCTATTATGCCAGTAGAACAGCATACTTACCGACGAACGTGTTGCAAGCGCAGACCCAGTCCGTTAGCAACTGCGCACAATCTACATTACCGGAAACGCACGTTTTAACAAGGAACGCCACTCGTATTCCGTTTACGATGGACCAATTCTGAAATCGACAACCGGTGTCGTTGATATCGTTCGAACGCGCGTGACAATATTGAATAAACGCAAGGTGTGCATCGCACGAGTGTGATCTCCTCGAGGATTCCGATTGAAAACAGATGTTGGAATCGTTGAAACCGTTCGTGTCGCACCGTTATTTCTAACCTAAAAAGTCGAAATGGCCGAATCAGAGCAAGATTTCACAGATCGTGCGGAGAACGACAATTTAAAAACCGAAAAACTGTTTATCTTAAAAAAATGGAACGCCGTGGCTATGTGGAGCTGGGACGTGGAGTGTGACACTTGCGCGATTTGTCGAGTTCAAGTAATGGGTAAGTTTTGCGTCTAAATGTGTATTGTTTATAGGTTAAGGTGTTTACCAATTCGCTCGTTTACTTGCTTAGAGAGACAATCGAAACGATATCGAAGTTATTGATCTATGTTAGTCATAGTTTATTGATCTATGATTGTTGTTAATAACTTCACGTTTCTCTTCGTATCGAATTTGTTCTGACAATTTTTTTTTCTGAATAAGTTATAAATACGGCATTGGCCGTACATACACAAAATACGAAATAATAGAGAATTGTGTAGGGTGAAAGACAAGAGTGGAAACAACAAGATAAGAGAAGGGATGAGAAAAGAGAGAAGCGCTAAAAGAGCGTTCTGTCAAACGTTATATTTCAATAACTTAGAATTATTGATGTAAATTTAACGCGAATAGCGAATAGTAGTGGAGTACAGGTTGTAAATCTTCCTCCGAGCGAGGTTCTTCCTCGCAAATTTGACAAACACTTTACGCCCAAGCAACACGCAATAAAAATGCGTTCATCATAAGCATAATAGAAACAGATGGTAAAAATATAAAAGTAGAAGGATCAAGCATTGTTGTACCAAACGAAAAAGAAAAGAAAGAGCGGATCGGCGTACGAAACGGAACTTCTTTCTAGGAAGAACACGTATTGCTCGCAAGTTTGCACATCCAAGGTAATCCCAAGTTCGCACGTAAAGTTGTACGAGGTAGGAATGTTTCGTAGCGCTTTCTTTTTCCGTCCTGTCCTGGTAATAAGATTCGGAATAACGTTGCGAGGATACGAGCAACTTAACGTTGAGAACGATGTATATATCCGCGCGTTAACTCTCGCAAATCGGTCACCGGGCCATACGAATGTTGCATTTTCATTGTTTGTCGTTGTAGGTGTACTTCCTCACTGTCTACGAATTAATAGAAATCGCATAGATTTTTCGTGGTTCGTGCGTCAACTCGTCAACATGACACATTTGACGAAAAAAATGGACACGTGAGATGGGGGTGAACGATGGTTTTCCAAAAAGATAGAAGCAACGGGAGAATGTCCTGCTCGCTTCAAAAAAATCTCGAGCTGCCAAATGCACGTTCGAATTGCCCAGCCATCGTTATACGAGAATTAAGGAATCGAGATATCGAGAAGAGGGAAAGATAGGGGAGAGCAAGGGAGGTTTAAAGGGGGAGGAGTCGATAGGACAGGACGCGACGCTTATAAATAAGATTCAATTGGATCGATCACAGATCCCAATATTATCGACAATTTCAATAAAAAAAATGAAACGTTAAAAGCGCACGCCTGTATAACACTCGTGGTGTACAAATACATATCGTTGTGTAATGAGAATCGATTCTCAATGTATATACATTCATGTATTTTATAATGTGTATACCGCGAGAGACGCGAGAGATAGGTCGGCGCGCGATTGTGCATACGTTTTCCTTACGTTTTCCTTTCGTTTTCTTCATCGCGTTTTCTTACGCTATCTACTTACTGTTACAGCTATATATATATATCGATTTCAACGTTGAAAAAATAAACGCGCATCGTTTTTCCCTCTATTTTTCTTAACTTACATCTTACGGCACGATTTCGTTCGTTGGTAAATGATACAATTGTTCGTTGATGCAGATCGGTAACTATGTACATACAAACGCAACAGCTGATATCCATAAAAATGCATAGGAATTGCCTACACGACCGTCGCGCGGGGAATTTTTATTGTCCTGATGATATGGAAGGAAGAAACGTTCGTTTTCTTCCTTTTCCGACGCATTTCCTTAAGTACAACGTATCCGACGTACTCGAATCTATACACACACGTGTACTGATTAAATAACTCACACTTGTCTTGTTATTCTACTCGTATACCTTCAGTAAAAGTACTAACTTGAGGTAGACTCCGTAAAGTGTTTGATATAAGAAAAAAATAACGATTACTTACGACGTCTAGTCAACGGATCGTTTCTCTTGGTCGAGTTTGCAATTGCATATCGTTCTTGGACTTTCTTCTCGTAAGTACATACTTACTTACAGGCAAAATTACAGCTCGTGTATTAAAAATCTTACCTTCTATCTCTCCCTCCTCTCTCAAACTCTTCGCATCTTCTCTTTTCTTTCCTTTTTTTTTTTTTTTTTTTTTTTTTTTTTTGTTTGTTTTCGCGTAATTTATCTTCCCAGTTTTTTTCATTTCGGCTATCGTCTACTCGAATCTTGCCAGAAAACCAAAAGACACGATTTTCTGGCAACGAAGAAGAATATTCGAATATGAAGGAAAATTGGAACGAACTGTCTTACCAATAGACTTGGAGCAAAGAGAGAATAGAAAGAAAAGGAAGAACGAAGCAGAGAGCAGCCGCGCTCGCATTAGTTTGAAAAATAAAAATAAAAAGAGGAAAAGAGAAGATCGAGAAAAAGAGAATCGATCCGGAAGACGGCTCTCACTAGACGCATCTGTTTCGCTCATTCTTATCGACAGACTGCAGGAACTATGTAGGATTCTCGTTCGTTTCATAACGAAGCGAAATACGCGCGACGATATACTGTCGACGACGTGGGCGATTGATCGCCCCGTCGATCGTACAGATCGATTGGCTAACAACTATCGACGTCGTGAGCGAACGCGTAGAGAGGAACGGTTAACAGGCCATCGGCATGGGTTTCATGTTAGCCACCGCGCTCATTCTTCTCACCGGCCCGGCGAATCGTTTCTCGATCTCTTCGAGCGAACGGCCTCGCGTCTCTGGCACGCAGATGATTACAAACACGAATCCGACTACCACGATCGTGCCGAACATCCAGAAGGTCCCGTACGGCCCGATCACCGAGACGATGTCCTCGTACGTTTTCGTGACGACGAACGTGCAAGTCCAGTTGAAGGCCGTGGCGACGCTGGCGGCCGAGCCGCGTATCTTAACCGGCAAAATCTCGCCCATCATCAGCCACGGGATCGGGCCGAATCCAAGTGAGAAGCCGATCACGTAAACGATCAGGCTCAACAGCGGTATCCAGCCGAACGACGTCACGTCCGTCCCAGTCGACTTCACGTAGAAGAATGTGCCGAACGTGAACAGAGTCAGGCACATGGATATGCCGCTTATGTACAGCAACATTTTCCTGCCCAGTTTGTCTATAACGGACGCCGCGACGAACGTCGAGATGAAGTTCACGATACCGACGATGATGGTGGAGATGTTCTCGTCAATGCTGCTTCCAGCATCCTGAAAAATTAAAATTAAGACCGGGATGATTTTAACATTCCACGGCGTGAGTCAGCTAAGGCTTGGAAGCCTACTGAAATGATTGATTGTATTGGAAAGATCATATTGTTCCCTTCAAATAGAACTTGTAATTTTCAATCGTTATATAAAACGATTGGTTTTTAAACTAAACTGAGAAGTGTTTAAATAAGAAATGGCTCAAGGAGCCCGATGTCCTCTATAAAAACCTATACGTCGAAAAGTTATTGGTTTGGATGAGATGTTTTTATTACTATTATATCGCATGAGGGACAAGGACAATATAAGCATGAGAATACATCCCTGTCTTTCCTTGCGTTTCATACAATTTTTGTAATTTTGTAAATTTACTAGTATTTGTGTTGTCCTTGCCTTCACAGTGTAAGTCCTACAAAATTAAACCTATTGGTTTTTCGATATCAGTAACTTGATATTTTTCTTTTAGAATTGAAACAGATCGATTAATCCATTAACAAAACATTAGTAGAACTCCATTTGTATAAACTTGTCACGGAACAAATAGTTCATGTGATAAGAGTTCGTTGGTTCTCTCCACTGTTTGCGAGTTTTCGTTCATACAACAGCAGTTGACGATACAATCAGCAAAAGAATTTATTTAATCGAGCATTGACTAAAATTTGATTCGTCTTCGTTACAAACTATGGGGTTCCATTATATCTATATATGATTCCATTCAAAGAAACGCTTGTTTAGATAATTCTACCATCGATAGACCATTTAACTTTTATCTCATGCTTCCATATAATTACCAGTATTTCAATAATTCATTAGTCTCTGGTATTAGCTGACTCTATATGTGAACGTGCAGTATTCTACATGTGGAAATTTAAGTGCCAAAGAATAGAAGCTTGCCTTGAAAATTTGAACGGTGTAGAATATGACCGCGTTGATTCCTGAAAGCTGTTGGAAGAACATCAGACCGAGCGAGATCAAAACTGGCTTCAGGTTATTCTTCTTGAAGACTTCCATCAGCGCACCCTGCGAAACATTGCGTTCGCTTTCGGTGTGTAACTTTTGTACGGCGGACAGTTCGTCGTTAATGTCGGTGCCCTTGCCGCGCAGCCATTGCAACGATTTTCGCGCTCTTTTCGCCTTTCCCTTGGAAATGTACCATCTCGGTGTCTCGGGGATCATGAACATCAGAATCATGAACGGTATTGGTAAACTAGCGCCAAGTAACGCAAGATTTCTCCAGTCTAGATACATGCCGGCTACGAAGCAGACTAAAATTCCTAAATGGGACGAAAGAGAAAAGAAAATTGTACGATATCTCTAACTGGCAACTGGAACGCAACCTTGGCCATTGTTTGAGCAAAATATTTGACAAATGATCATTTAAACGCGACACGATGTTATCTTGAAACAATTCTACGTGTGTTTATATTTGGACAGGCAAATGATTTTTCTCAAAATTATTTCATTACTCAGCTGTCAGACAAAATCGTAATTTGTTTCTATGAATAATTGTTCAAGCAGTTTCTGATTTTATCGTGTGACTCGTGTTTCGCTAGAACTATTAGATAGCGGTATGTAAAATGTTCGGTTCTGTTGCATTAATATTTCGAGCTTTTAGATCGCAATTTAGATTTCTAAACTTTCCTTTTAATAAACTTCACTTTTCATTTGAGCACGTTGCTTCTATTTCACCTTGATTATCATTCTTTTTAAATATTTAATCATTTTGCCAGCAAATTCAAAGAATACTCGACACCGAAACTTCAATTTCTTTATAAAGTTAAATTTGTCACTATATCAAAAAACTTACAACCAATTGGTAAAAGCATGTAAATCGTAATAGCTCTTATCAGTAATATTGAATATTAAAGAATGTTACGTGTTAAAAAAGAAAATCTACCGTTTCGTATGTTACGATCCAAGTATTTAGTCACTTTAATTCAACGAATTATCTCGAACAAACCTGCTTAAATGATTTACTCAATTCGAACCCAAGATAAAGCTACGTTTCCAAGGTTAGTTTCCAAAACAAGCATAATAAATTAGCGATGATAATTCTTCGTTGTTTCAAGAAAAATTTGCCCGGTATAAACTTCTCGTCCTCTGCCGAAGTATTATCTCATTGTCAAACGAGAAAGATCATTCGCCCAATGATTCGTTTAATCTGGATTCGGAGATAAAGTCATTTCTCAGATAGAAACAACTACCGTTTACCATTACTTCGAAGAAAAATTTGTATCCAACCCTGAAAGATGCTCACCTGTATTACCGAAAGCAGTTGGTAGGAGTCCAAGGGTACCTCGCACCTCGGGTTGTATCGTTTCGCCAAGATAGACTGGCAATGAGAGCGACGCGATGCCCACGCAGAAACCGCACAGGGCACGGCCGGTGAGCACCATACCGACGTTCGTCGCCAGGGCGATCAGTAGCCAAGCTAAAACATCATCATGTCGATTAGTCGTCGATTTAACTAACGACAGTACGTGATCGGATCACAGTGATCGTAACGATCGTTCGAAGCGTGTCGTCCGTTGGAACGTGAACGCGACCGTACCTGCGATGAACGGCAACGCGGTGGCCAGAATTGTATTCCTTCTACCAAGATATTCGATGCACGGGCCACCGGCTATGCCTCCAAAAAGTGCGCTCAACGGCATGATCGATCCTATCCACATGCCCTGAAACGAAAAGCTCGCGTGACGATCGTGCTCCGCTCCTTTCACATTCATTCGTTGTTTTTCTCGATCGTTCTCCGATCTTGATTCGATTATGTGATTGAAGATCGCACAAACGACCTTCGGGTATAAATAAATCGTCGGAGAGGAAATATACGCGAGAAAGGAAGGAACGAGGGATTTGCTCCAAAAAGAGTACGCTCAATGCATTATGATCCTGTTTAATTAACACCGTTCGACGTATTTTAAGATCTGCATGTTCTTTTTTTTTTTTTTCGTTGTAACGAAGTTACGAAACAATTCTATTTTACCTGTTTGGAATACGAAATTTCACGATTTAACCTGTTGCGCTGGTAACTGGCTCGCGGACCATAACGAGCGACCAAGCCGTATACATTAATTCTTCTTTTTGAATTCATCGGTGTATCACTGGATAGAAATTACTAAGGAGTAATAAATTTATTTTAATATAATTTCAAATATATATATATATATATATATATATATATATATAAGTGTATGATTTTAAGTGTATCTCAATATACTTAAAACTGAGAAGATATTGCAATTTTGGGCCAAATATTCTCGAGGTACGTGGAACATTTTTCGTACCATCGTGCTCCAAAGAATTAAAGATCGCTCATCAACCTTGGATAATACAAATAAGAGCGAAGGAGATACGCAAGGAGGAGAGTAAGGAGGAAGGAAGGAACAAGGGGAAATGCTTAAGGAGCATTAATGCGCTCCGCGTGGGCCTCGATCTGTGTACGGCGAGATCGGCGAGAGGTGCGTGGAAACAGAGTGGACATTGAGGAACCCGGAAGCATTTGTATCGAGTTAGCGATTAAATCTCCGAGGCGCATCGTCGATTCGTCGAAGGTTGCGGTAAATCGCGGCAAAAGTCGCGTGGCGTAACGACGTGAGCGTACGTAGGCCAAGTTAACGGCGTGCCGGCATCGATCAACGGCGAGCCAATCGCGTGCCCCGCCAATCGAGGCTGGACAAGGCGCGCCGATGATGATGATGATGGTTGTTGAACGAACGCGACACGGGGTCGTATGATTTTACACTCGCATTGACGCACTCGGCGGGTTAAACGCTCAATCATTTATTGACCCTTTCTCGATATCTGACGACTCGACGACGTGTGCCCCGTTCCCTCCACGACGTCGTCATCGTTTCAGGATGGCCGTCCTCCTTTCGAGTCGCCCGAAACTAGGCCAGTTTGTAAAAACGGGAAGGAAAGTTTGCAGGAAATTGTCGGCTGGTTCGCGCAATCATTTCACGACGTAACAATCGGAATATATATTCGAAAACAAACGTGCCGTAATACCGATCGTCCGACCTTGGCTCGGTGTTCGGATAAGATGGGAATTCGGCAGATAACATCGTGTTTCTCGTATTTCGCCGGAATACTCGCGATTGCGCCATCTTCGCGCGAGGCACGTTTGTTTGAAAACAATTTCGTCGACGGAGCCGACACTTGGTATTCGCCTTCGAATACCTTCTTCGCGTGTAACACAGTGTTCATCTACTTACGATTTCCTTCGTCACTTCAAACGTCGAATTCTTCTGCATCGAGACCAAACCCGGCGAGGTGTACGAGCTCGAGTAACCGACCACCATGGAGCCCATCGACACCGACAGGGCGGCCAACACCTGTAAACATTCGAAAGAAAACGCAGGTTGACACGCGATCGAGAGAAATCACGTTGCAAAGACCGTGATCGTTCGCGGTTTGTTCTTGGTGGCCAAGTGGCAGAACCACTTGGAGGAGTACTCGTGATACCACTCGAGCTGAGAGATCAGCCACTCTACATAGTAAACAGCTACAATGTTTCGCGATGATCCGGTGAAATCCGGTAAAATTCGATACGGAAGGTCGACCAACGTTGGTTGGACGCGCGCGAGAAATAAACGACGAACGAACAAGCGAGAGACGTCGAAGGGGAAATGAAAACGAACGCTCAGCTGTAGCTGATATCGTAGACAAAATCGGGTGCATACATTTTTATCTACGTTCTATATAAGTTCACAATGCCAATTGTCGATACCTGAGTGAAGGTGCATTTAGCGACTGGCGCGTTGCCCGGTAATTCGATGTTCACGTGGGTATCGGCTCGCATAAGAATCTTCATGATTGAAGACGATGTAGTAGTGGCAGGGTGAGAAACCGATGGAAGATAACACGCGACCTGATCGGGCGGAAAATCTTGCGGAAATGTCCTGCGAGAGAGCGATCGTCACCGATGCGTAGCGCGCCACGGCTACGGCCGAAAGAAACGATCCTACGATCGTCGAATGATTTTCGCCTAAGCGTTAGTTACGTCTGCTCGTGAACGAACTGTTCAACCACACGCACGTGTTGATCGACGTATCGATTTAATTTTATTGTTACGCCGTATCGTCTGCTAAGTCAGAGTGGCGAGCTTTCGTGTTGCGAGACAATCGTCGTCACGATTGTTGCTTCCGTGTTGTTCTCGCACGAAGTACCGTCTTCCTTCCTATTTTTCTCGTCGTTATTATTGTTCCTTCTTCTCTCCTTTTCTTGCTGCGAGTGTTGTAGTGTTACAATAGTTGTTGCAACTGATATTTATATTTTATTGCGAAGGTTGACAGTATCGGTATCGTGGTTAACATATACGCGGTCGAAGCTGCCGTCGTTGACGTTAACGTTGTTCCCGTGTAATATTGACACGCTATTGGCACTCGTGGACCGACGGGTAGTTCCCTGTTTATATAGGGAAACGATGCTGGGGGGCCGCGGCTATCCCTTCCCTTGTCATTGCGAGGATCCATCGTCCGCGAATCGGACGATTATACGCACGATCGTATGTATGCGCGCGGCTTTCGCGTAGTTCGCGGGGTTCTACGCGTGAGCGCAACTCGTGCCATTCCTTCGTGCTTTGTACTCGATAGCCCGGGCACGTGGAACTAATTTCGAGAGATCGTCGAACAGAGAAAAGAAACGAAAGACTGAAGAAGACCGCGTATCGATCGACCGCGAGGAACTGAAATTCGGTCACGAGTTCCTCCCCTGAAGGAACTAAAGCTCTGAAACGAGCGGCTCGTCTACGAGTTCTCTGCTCGGTACGGTTCGAAACGGATTGATCACGATCGGAAAAAAGTGCCTATTTAAACAACCGAGCCGTGCCTTGGGATCTCGAGACGAAACCGCGTCGTTATTGCGACCGATCTTGCTACTCGTGACCTTCTTTCAGCGTTGCGTAATCTTCTTTGTCGGAGCAGAACGCGTTTGTTCTTTTTTCTTTTTTTTTGTTTTTCCTTCCCGCGTATTTCCTTTCGTTTCGTCTCCGTTTTGTTCTCCATGGATGAATGGCACGCGGCAGACAGACGATCTCGGTTGAACGTGACAGAGTCCCGTTTTCTATACAATTGGTACAATAGACAGATTATACGAGGTCGATCGAACGAGAATTACAAAGGCAGCCGGAGGTGAACATTTTCACCAGTTTTCCTTCCGCGAAATTTGAAACAAGACGAGAATCGAACAGCAACTCGAGTATCGCGTTCCTCGTCTTCGTCCTTATCCGCGTGTCCGTTCAACAGCATATTCGTTCGCATCGAAACCAATTCGTTGCCAACAATCGTTGGTCTTGGTGACGCGCCGGATTGCGAAATATACGTAATTTAAGGGCGATCCGAACTGTCGATGAGCTGCCTGTGTGTGTGTGTGTGTTTTCGACCACAGACATACGTTCCGTATCCACGTTTCCGTCATTTTGCACTATTAATTGTTTAATATGATCCGCAAACGTCTCCGGTATACGTCAGCAATGTACGTGGAAGGAAATTAAGTCGTTAGTTATTATCAGAGGCGTGCAAGGCCGCTGTAGTTGGGCACAAACGTACATGCATGCATGCGATGCATGCATTTGCCTTTTGTTCTCCGCAGTTGCTTCCTTCGATCTGGAGATCACGAAACAAACGCGAGATCGATGAGCAATTCCTTCCTCTTTTGCACCTGTTCCGGCTGCTTCTGCATTCCTCCCCCGATCATTCGCGTATATCTATGTACACTTTCTTCTGTCGAACTCGTCTCGTCTCGTGTCGCCTTGTTCGCCTTTTTTTCTAACTTTAGGTCACTCGTGTATGTAGCTTGCCTCGAGTCGGACACGTGCCATGAGAGAGAGAGAGAGAGAGTGGTGTGTGATTAAAATAAAATCTCGTAAACATTAATTTGATTGCAAGTTCTGTACATTACGCTTAACACTCTGACATCATAAACTGACGAACGTACGTGTACATATTGATGATGAAGTGCATAAAGCTTTTCGAATATTGGGTATCATCCATCTTTTCGAATTGACATTCGTTTTTTTGTCCATAATATCGTGCAATGAACAACATTTGTCCCGTGTTATTTGCGCAACAAATGCAATTCTGGATATATATATATATATATTAATATACGTATACGCAACATTGATGTCGTAAACACACGAAGATCGCGATGCCCTCGAACGACAGGGCAGAGAAGGCAGGCACGCGTGGCATTCGACACGCGCGAGAAAGAAAAGCGTCGAGGGACGAGAAGCTTTCAGGATCCTCCGCAATTACTAAAATTCCTTTGGAATCGCGAAACGTTTCTCAGTTTTTTAGTCTCGATCAGAGTCTGTTTCTCTTCTCGCTCACGTTGTTCCGCGATTCTCCGACTCCTCGTTGAAACATGCGACGACACCTTCAGATTCTATAAGCTCACCGGACATTTGTACCGTTCTGAGCAAAATGATTATTACAACGTTGACACCGAGTTTATGGTTTATATATTTCATTACCTTTGTCCGGTTTACAACTTGAATATCGAAGATATTCTTCGATAGAAAACAATGATGTTGCAGAGACGGAAGAGACCTGACTGATATCGTGCTAATTGTAAAATTGTCACTCGATAAAGATTAAAGAAATCTTTAAAAATAGCGCGCAATCATGCAGTCTCGCGTGTTCGAACTTTATATTAAGAGAGACAGTGATGCAAAACGCATTTCGAAAATCTGTCACAGTCTATATAACTATCTGTATCGTGTATTATATAGAACCTCAAAAATAAAGTTGCAGTCGATCAACAGCGGTGGGGGGCCACGAATGAATTTCTAACACATAGATACATTATAAATGTATCGCGAAACCGTCGATCGCATGTATCGCGACATGCTTCAACTGTTTATAGAAACAGGCGATGACCGCTTCCTGCTCCGAACTGAATATAATACCATTGGGTATAACAAGCCATCCGCCGCTCTGTCCCAGGTTTCATGGCATTCGGTTGTATTCGCTTGTATTCAAGTTCGACGATTCTATGAGTCTCGAGGCGAGTCGGAAGAAAAATGGATCAAGGATGCTTCCTCTCGCGGTATCCTTGAAACTCGTACGCGAGTAGAAACGAACGAGGTCTCCGCCGTTTTCTCGCGATACGTAATGCCGCCGTCGCGCCGTGTCGAAAGCCATGCGGCAGGATCACGGGAAAACAAATTTAGTAAGAGAATCGTGCGAAACTGTATGATTTCGAGATACGTTGCTCGCGGTAATTTTCCAAATGTGTTCACCGGCGTATGATACATGATGTGTATTCACGGGTTACGTGTACAGGATGTCCCGCAAATCGTGGACAAGAATCGGCCGAGGGATGACGATTCTACGAAATGCGGAAACGAATCGAAAAGAAAGAATAAAACTCTCTCGCGATAGGATGAAATATTGATTATACAATAATAAATATAATTGTTATTAAATTTTCACAATTCTCAATTATAAGAATTGTTCTATTTTATTTTAATTTATCTTCATTTATTTTCGCGGATGGAATATATTCAGATTTCCTCGAAAACGATTTTCAAACTTAATTTTTCGGATGGACAAATTTTGTTCTTTCTTCTCGACTCATCTTTACGCGTATCCGTTGTCCACAGTTTGCAGAACAATCCAACATACACGTATAATACATTTGATAATCGACAAAAAAAGGATACATCTACGTTTGCATTAGTCTCAGTTGCAGTTAGAAACGAGCGAAAGTGATGGAAAATCAGAAATCAGATTGGCAAGAAATCAATGTGAACGCGGCTCGATAGAAACGAACGATGAGTTACCTGATTGGCAAAACGCATAATCGACAGTTTGGGCTCCTTCTCGAACTGCGTGTGCAGAACAGGTACCGAGTCCTTGGTCGGTTTAACATTTTGCGAGCTCATGCTTGGCTTGGTGATCTCGACCCCCGTGTACGGGGGTTCACCGACCAACAGCGGATCGAGTTGTTTGTAGTCGTGGTCGAGACCCCTGTCGAGAGGATCGTATATGCGAGACCCGTTCAGGGCCTTCTGGTGATTGTTTCTCAAGTTCTGTGCATAGTAATGGTTGCTCGGCGTGGTCACGCTGTTGTTGGAAGAGACGACCACGGTTTTCTCCGCGATCAGTGCCGTCTGGCTGTTGAACGGGCTCGCGTTCGTCGCAAGCGTCGTGTTCGACGAACAATCTAGGTTGATGCCCGAACTGTTCGTCACCGATCTTGCTACCGTAGGCACCCTCGTGTAATATTTGGGCAGAACGCTTCGTTCCTGAAAACAGACAAATACACCATTGTCAATTTGCTTCGTTTCCCCTCTTCTCTTCTCTTTCCTTCCCTTTCGTTTCATTGAACCCTCAACTGGTATCGTTGGCATCGCAGATAACTAAAGTAATTTGTACTATTGTGTTGTTAGATGTAAAAAAAAAAAACAATATGCAAAAAGTCGTCATATTTCTGAAACACGAAGAGTATGTCTGTCTGATTTTAAAAAACACTTCCGACCAGGAACATCGTGATCTCTTTTGAAAATTATCAATTCGAAGAATTGTTAAATAAAAGCGTCACTTAAACGTTAAGAGAAGCTTGTTCTATAATAACAAGGAATGATTCCGAAAAACAATTTCTCGTTAGAATGATTCCAAAAGCAAAATCCCGAGACAAGTTTATCTAAAAAAAAAAAAAGGCGCCGAATTAATTTCTACGTCTGATACAAAAATTTCAAGTATTTATTTTGGATTTTCTATTCTCTCTGACAGAGATTAGCGGTAAGATTAACTGGAATTGAAAATTCTAAAATTAATCAACGTGAAATCTGAATTTTTATGGTTGCCAGTGTTCAACGATACACCACTTAGGGTTCAATTCTGCGCACCGTGATCCGTTCTGCGATATGATTTCCCGCTCGATAGCGCAAGGAAAGATAACACGAAGATGATCATCACCGTAATGGGGCAATTCGACTCAATTAACAAACCCGAATTAAACGTCTACTCCGTCGATCCAACGAAAATCAAACTTACTCGTCTTGCTCGACCGATCGATCGATCCTTCCTTCTTCTTTCTGCTGGTTAGAAACGTGTATACACCGTGTACACTTTTCGTGGAAAATTTTACAAACAACTTCCCGCGGTGAATATTACGAACAATGTTTTCCGGTGGAAAATTCTCTTCGATTCAAACGAGCGGCGCGGCAGAACCAATTAATAAAAATGCCGACGATGAACAGGCTACTACCGCGCGAAATCCAGTGTCGAGTAAATCGAAGGGATGAAATTACCAAGTTGGTGTATTTATACTAGATTTGTTTATCGGGGAACGTGGCGAGGAGGAGGTGCGTGGCGATTATCGTAACGAACCAATGACGAAAAGCGACGAACGAGAGACCAGCGTGATCGTCTTGCTGGACGATTAGATGACTTCTGATGACCCTGATTATCGATAACCTATGTTGAACTTCATGACCAAACCGCGAGCTCTTTGCTTTCGCGAATATTATGCTCGTGGCTGCGAGCGTGCATCTTCGCGCATTACGCCGATCCGATTTATTATCTTCGCTTCGTATTTCCATCGATTCACAGAGTCCGCCGTTTCCTCGAAAATTTCTCGAAAATGAAGACCGACGATCCGACCGGATGCGGAGAAACTGTGATCGCGTCATTACTGTCACTTGTTACCGATACACGTTGAAAATTCAGAATAAATGTATGACGCTGTACATTGTCTTCCGGATCGACCTAAACATGCAAATAATCGCTTTCGCATTTTATCAGTAATATCGATTGTTTTTATGCGATTATTGGCACTCGGTTTTTCTTTTTTTCACATCCGTATTGGATACTTTGCAATTTTCTATACTCATCTCTCTTCGACTTTTGTTTCGCATCCTTTGTTATTCTTTGTTGCTGTAGAACTTTGTCTATATGAACTTTTCGGGGGACAAATGTGTCTATTAAGAGATCCACTGATTGCCCCTTCTGTTGATGATTTTTTGTAAATAGGAGTTCAAGTAAAAATAAGTGAATTGAACCAACCAATTTAAAATTTGCCCCAAGTAAATAAAATATATAAATATATATATACATATTCAAATAAAAGAGTTCTATCGTATTTTTATACTCTTCGTGTCTCTTCAATTTCACTCATTTTTTTTTTTTTTTTTTTCAATTTCGCTATAAGATCACATCTTTAAATCCCAAGTCAAGAGAGATGTAGATATATGTGTGATCTATGAATTTCTTAATGTCGAGTGTTACCGAAGAAAATTCTTCAATAGCAATTCCATTCATAATCCAAGAACGACGTATTTGCACCATACTGATTCTTGTTCAACCTCTACTAAAAACGAAATTTTAATATTAAATTTCGTAATTATATACAATGAAAGTCAACAAAAGACCATTTCCCGTCCATATTATCAAAAAATCTAAAGCATTAACATCAGGCCCTGAAGGATTAATATTTATCGATCGCTTCCTAATTCGCACATTTTAATACATTTTCCCTGTGCAAGTTAAATGAACATTTCATTGTAACATTACGTCAGTAACATCGTTCCGTGTTATATCTGACATGTTCCATTTGTGTTCTATTTTGTTTGCTACGTGCTATCTAAGAGAGACCTCGCGCTCATTAAATAAATTAAATTAAATTTCCTCGCTAGTCTGATTCCTGGAATCGTCGGAAGTTTATTTTTTTCTCTCCGATCCCCCTCTTGTCAAATCGAACTCATCACGTTCGAGGGTCTTCCCGCCGTTCGATACCATTGTTGCCATACGCAAAATAATCAGCTGATCCAGTGTTTCTTAACCAAGAGAGCCGCGAACTTCTCGTTCCTGTATGTCAACGACCGGGTGGAAGGGACCTGGCCATATTTCGTCCAGTATAAAGTAAAAAAAATAACAATTTGAACTATTTCAACCGATGGTTACTTCGAAACAACATCCAGCTATAAACAAGACGATATGTTATTCGCTTATACATCGTTTGAGAGGAACTGGAACAAGAAATTGCTCAAAGGGTACCCGCGATAACCGAAAGATTAAGAAACACCGAACTAGTAGTCGAGTTAGTTCGTCATCAATTTCGTTATTTGCATTTGAGGAAACGACGATTTCGTTGTTTGCCCTCGCGCTATCGCTTCTCCTTTGGACCCGATAGCTGATCGTTCTCGATATACGGATACGACGTTGCTAAATATAAGAAAACAATGAACGCGTGTTTTCAGTGGATACAGTTCCGTATGATGCATACCGAACCGCGGATGATCTCTGACCACCGTATGATCGTGACACACGTGCTTCGCGTGAGCGTTAGCGACTTGGGAAAAAAAAAAAAAAAGAAAGAAAAAAAGAAAAGAAACTTTTGAATCGCGCGCGAATCGAAGCAGACAAGTCGGATTCTCGTGGCGCTATCTGTCGTGGCGGGCGTCGAGCGCCAGTGACCAACAGAGGAGAAACATACTTCGAGCCATAAAAGCGGTGCGATTCTGTGACGTATCGACGCCCCGGTTTTACCTCCCGAGTAACGTTCGTTCGATCTTCGCATTTTTTTCGTTCGGCGCTTCAGGAAAACCTTCGAGCGCGGTTCTGTCCCTTCTCGAAGGTTCGATTATCATAAACGATCGCCGCCAGCGTTGTTTCTCTCTCGTGTTAAACGATTATAATTCTACCTGATCGATGCACATTGCCGCTGAAAGATACTTTCTCAATTCTCACGTCTGCTTGGAGAAACAAAATGGAATCTTTGACAAATTGGGATCAATTTTTGCGTACTCTGGTTTGTACTGTATTGGAGAACATCGTCAATGAGAATAAAAAGTAAACGTATCCTCTTGTTCACGCATAACCGCACTTAAGTCTTAAAACACTTCTTTTTAATAGAACTCAGATTGTTAATGAAAAATGACAATTGTCTGGCACGATATTTTCATTGGATTTTTCAGCAATGTTAAACACGCCGGATAGATGTTTATTTTTCTAAGCATTCTGAGTAATTAAATTACTTAGTCAATATTACTAGAATATTCGTAAAACATGTACAGAATTCAAAACATGTACAAATAGCAAATGTATGTTATACGGATATCGCAGATTCCATGAGTATAATAAACGTCGACATACTTCTGAACGATAGTGTACATAAATATGTATCGAAACACGCGTGGTTTTGCGAAATAACGAGCATAAATGCAAATGAAATGCGACGGATTCTAATTTTCAGAAAAAAAAAAAGGGGGGAAAGGAAAAACGTTGCATCATGAACTTCAAACATGCCGCTCTAACGAAATTACGTAAGCTTCCATTAAGTACATTCGAAATTATATTTGCTATCCTGTTTTCAGAACGTGTGTTCGTGCAACCAGCATGTACTTTTATCGTTCCATTTGCATAGTTCAAATCGCACGATGATACTATTTTCGTTTCTTCCGAACATTGCCGAGGAGAGACGCGGCTTTTCATTGTTCGTCTTTGCCCCTCGCCGATCGGACCGATAAATAGAAAAAAAAAGGAAAAAAGAAGACGGAATTAACGACGAAACGTGTTTGCCTTACTTAGAATAGGAGTATAGAAAACGAGAACAATAAAGACAATATAAAACAAGAGAGAAAAATGTACAGAGAGGCTTCAGAACATCTTCGTATGTATGCACATTGCAAAGATATAACGATTTCGGCGAATAAAAAAATGGAAGTAAAACACGTGCTTGAAATACAATCGAATCGAAATTAAATCACTTTATGTCTCCGGCATTTCGCGAGTTAACAGCTAATTCAGCAGTGTTCGCACATTTCCGCATTCCTCCGTTTATTCTTTCTTTTCTTTACGAATTTTTTTTTTTTTTTTTAATAATTTTATAAATTATGGACTGTAGGAAATTTTAAAATGCACGGAATACGAAGAAATGCATAAAATATTTAAAACACTGTGTCTTCTATGGTGTTTGGTACCGTAAAGCAGTTTCCTACCGAACTTCTATTAATAACATTCTCAAAAATATGAGTTTACGTAGAAATCTATATTTTTCACATTTTGCCAGACTATAAATAGCCGAAGAGAAACGAGCATATATGCGTGGGAGTCGAATTTTCGAGCGAAGAGATACGGGAAATTGTGCGAACGCTGCTTCCAGTTGTTACCAATTACCGGACTCGGTTAAAAAACCGTATCGTCTGTAACACGATGTGACGATGTCATCTCTCGTATTTACCAAACGAACAAACAAAACAAGGGGAAATCCGGATCGTCAAAGAAAATATGAAAATACTCGCAATATCGTGTAGCGTTGCATGTCGCATAGTGTAATGCTCGCGAAGGTCAGAAATGAATTTGTCACGCGTTTCTCCGATGACTTTCTATTGTCGGAAACGTAGGAGAAGGTTTCATCGATACGTGGAACACGCGTGAATGCGCGCATCAGTCTAATCCCAGTGATCTTGACTCGACCGTGAATTGATGTTGAACTGTTGACGTTTGCGTGGTCGTTTCGAACGATATGCGCAAACATCGCGTGAATCTGAATCTGCATCTGGCGTATGCGTCACGTCAGAAGCAAAAAAGCAACTGCACTTAACCGGCGCATCGCCTAGTGACTGACGCTGTGTTATACAATGTCTATCTGTTTCCATATCGCCGCGTCGATATTAAATCCCACAGAGTACATGCTAGAACGTTCAAGTTCATGGAGTCGAGGCGTGAATGTCATCGAGGCGCCCGTGGAAAAAAAAAGGGATTTCTCGAAACAGAAAGAAAAAGAAAAACTCTTTTATTGCGGATCAATAAAAGCGGATCAATTTCTCTCGTCGATAATGGGCTTTAGTCTAGTCTCACGATAGAGACGCCTGACAGAGATAAGATTTGTATTACGTTTCAAGGTGCGGAGATCGACGTGTTAGAACCACTGCAGAATTCTTTTTAACGCGGAGACTCGCTTCGGCGACATTCGGAGGGAAACACTGTTAATACTTGGAACTACCGACAATTGCAGCATAATATTTTTTATCAGAGAACATCGAAGTCAAAAAAAGAGAAAACTTTAGAGAAAAACTTTGTAACAATAATGGACTGTACGAGCTTTTGTATTTGTACATTTGACGAAAAATTATTTAAACCTTTAAAAAATACGCTTCTATAAAGTATCTGGCAAAAATTATAAATTGGTCATTTTGGTTACTTTGATAGTTCCAGTTGAATCTTTCTCGAATTGAACCACCGAATTCGACGAAAGTCATAGAATGCGGGACAAATTGCGTGTGTTTTCTCATAGTAAACGGATAGAGAAGGGAGAGAAAAATGGAAAAATTCTTCTCGATTTGAATCACCGAATTCGGCGAAAGTCATAGAATGCGGGACAAATTGCGTGTGTTTTCTCACAGTAAACGGATAGAGAAGGGAGAGAAAAATGGAAAAATTCTTCTCGATTTGAACCGCCGAATTCGGCGAAAGTCATAGAATGCGGGACAAATGGAAAAAAGAAATGGACAAATCTTTTTCGAATTGAACTAGGCGAAAGTCGTAGAATGCAGACAAATTGCAGTGTACTTTTCCACAGCAAACGGAAAGAGAAGAGAGAGAGAGAGAGAGAGAGAGAGAGAGAGAGAGAGAAATGAGGAAAAAAGAAAAAAAAAGAAAAGAAACGAAAAGAAACGATAGTCAAGAGTATCAAGAATTACTTTTGCACTGTAAATTTATGTAAAAGAGCGTAAGCAAAGAAGGAAAGGAGGAGAGAAAGATTGTCGGACTATGTCTATCTTTTGGTATATACTCTGTGCTTTCGCTAATTTCGCGCATTGCGACTCGATCGTGGTCTATCTACCGATCGATCGGCTGGATCCTCTCGACACGACGAATCTTGCATGACGTTTCAAAGAATCTTCGCAAGGAAATCAACAGGAGAAGCTACGCACACGTTTTTTTTTTTTTTTTTTTTTCTTCTATGTATGTATATGTATTTCGAGAAAGGAAGCTGCGGTTGACTTAGAGCAATAGTGTGACGTACCAGCGTAGACACTCGTGGCTGAGGAAGCATTTTAGCGCTGCGTCCGTGACAATTAACGTAGAGATAAGTCGACTGCAATATCCACATCTTGCTGGCCGAAATATATTATGCTACGAAAAGCGATATAGCGGGGAGTTCTAGATAATAATTGGTAATCTTTGGTATCTAGCCTGTCAGTTCCTAGGATATATGACACCTTTCCAATGTTATCAACGTGTTTCATGTGACATCTTACCTATTTTCCCCGTATTTCTCCCCCGTTTTTCACGCCGACTCGCGACAGTGCATCGTCGTGATCGAAACGCGATACAACAACAAC
This sequence comes from Frieseomelitta varia, assembly GCF_011392965.1. Lineage (NCBI taxonomy): Eukaryota > Metazoa > Arthropoda > Insecta > Hymenoptera > Apidae > Frieseomelitta > Frieseomelitta varia. The sequence continues at coordinate 169,385 of NW_025110191.1, read as the reverse complement.
CACCGTAATCCATGCTACACCATTTTCGAAACGCCAGCCGCTTTTCCTTCCGTAATGATCGTCGTATGCATAATCGCGCGCTGTTCAAACGTGAACAATTTTTCGACAGCAAGCACGCTTCTAATCGAATATGCGCCTTCTCTCCTGGGATGCTTTATTCCTCGATTACAATCGCGTTATACTCCTGGCATTGGGAAATGAAAGCGCCTCGTGCCAAATGGCCAATACTGCTGCTTTCGTTCGACAAATAGCGTGCTATTGAAAAATGAAATGCTTTTTGGATAGAACGCGTGCCGACGAACGTAGGTCATGTATGTATGCAAGTGGTGGCCTTTGATGGAAAACATGGTGACGAGTGTACGACAAGTGAAAAAGATCCATTTTTTTTTTTTTTTCCGAACGATGAACGACGCGCATAATAATAACGAGCGCTCTTCACGATCGGTAAGAAAAAGGAAGATCCACGCGGGCTCGGCCGCGTACGTGCGTGCATGCGTATTTGTACATACGTAAGTACGTATGCGCATTTCATTTCCAAAACAATCGGTTTCATTTACGTGCGGCGTTTATCGCGTATACGTGGGATCGGGTGACACGTCCCGAAAATTCTTAAACGGGAATCTCTCGCGGAAATATTTGCGAAATAAAATATTACGCATGACGAAACATAAAATATGACGAGTGCACATCAAAAAAAAAAAAAAAAATAAAATTTGAGAAATGAATGCACTGTAAAGGAAACGCTAAAAAAAAAAAAAAAAAAAAAAAGAGTGAAAAAGAGAGAAACTTCGTGTTAACGAGGGAAAAAAAAAAAAAGAGAACGATGAATAACATTGCATGTTCGACGATTATAAAACGTTCGAGATGTGAATGGTATGGAAGAAGCAGGTCCGGAAACACTTACAAACTAATGTTAACGATTGAAAAATACCATTTATTGAAAAATTTCTTTTCTTGTGTTACAAAATGTGTCATCTTTTGATCGGCACACGCCGATCGACGATTCTGGTGGACGACAAGTCCTAAAATTCAAACTTCGAAATTATATGTCATTTCGCGTTTCAACAGTTACGCTGTATGCGTACAAACACGAACATGGTTGCAACGGTGACATTATGGCTAAAGGTCCATCTCGCTGTCACGCAGTCTCGTTTTATTCAACGAAACAGGCGCAAACACCCGTTTCGCCTGGCAACAATACACGCGCGTTACGATTCGTTAGCGACTGAAATTGACTAACACGTTTCATTAGTATGCGATGAATTAGCGATGAAAACAGAGAAATGAAACTTATGGTTCTTTTCGCTTTGTCGTTTACCGAAGTCGATTTTACTTTTCTGTATTGCCGCGGGTTCACCTCTCGACTAGAACCGTAATAATACAGACGCGCGCGCGGTTTTAACCCGGCGATCGATATTTTTGGACGTGGTGGCGTTCGCGTACCAAGCTCGCGCTACCGTGATTCGAAAACTTCGTACGAGATACCAACAGCAGACGCATATCAGGAGAACACAACGTACTATATACGCGCGCGAACGCGAATATTCGAATATGTTTGTTCGCTTTGCGTGTAACATCCGATATATACGACGCACACACCCGGTGATAATCTCCGCCGACATCGATGCATGCGACCGTCCTTCTTAAACATAGAACGAAGAAATTTCGGAAAATTCATGAACGAAGGGATGCACACCGAATGAATAGAGAAGCGATGAGGCAGAGTGGTGGTGATGAACAGTAAAATTCCAGAGAGCAGAGTTCCCGAAAGAGGAGGGGACAGCCGAGAAAGGTGAAAGAGAAAGACAGAAGAGCGAGAGCAGGCACCAAAGCGAGGGAGAGAGAGAGAGGTAAAGTGGAAACTCGATGTTCGACACGTATGCAATCTTCAAGGAAACAAAAAGAAAAAAAGAAAAGGGAGTTGTAGGATTCCACACGTGTCCCAAGTGAGACGAAAAGCAAAGAAAAACGGTGAGAAGAAATTAAAATAGACTACGCGGATAACAGTCGGTAAATAATAAAAGGTAAAGGTGTAAGAGAAGGTAAAGTTGCAAAAAAAAGAAAAAATTCGATTCGATATTGTCGTTGATAGGTAATGGTCAGTGTAGCGAAAGATGCAGAAATGTAAAGAAATGATAACTGAAAGTGAAAGAAAAAGAGAAAGGGTATAAGATAAGATCAAGATCACGATATACACAGAAACAGTGAATGGGGTGGCAATTATGATGAAAAATAAATTGCAAAGAGCAACGACTGCGGTGACGGCCGAGGCGCCGGTCACAAAGTACAACACCGGGTCTAGGAACGTTGACGGCGACGGCGTCGGCGACAGCGTGTACCGTGGAACTTTCCAGAAGCTCGGGAGGGGAAGAAAGAGCAAGGCGGTGAGAGTGCGGAATCGTGGAAACGGATATGGGAGGAAGAGAGAAAGAAGGTACCGAAAAAGAACGAGGGAACACGAACTGGTGACATGGTTAAACGAAAACGAGCCGGCGGAGAACGGTCGGTTCGTCGATTGCGAGCGGCCGAATACACGTTACGTGAGAGATAACGTTGCGTACATATCTTACCTTCGTTCTTGTAAAAGGCATTAGGCATAGAGGCCATGGCTGCATCATCTGTCTCCTCTGGGAATTGGACATTTTGCCGGCGATCCTCGAAATAGTCGTGTCGTGGTTAAGCGCTGCGCGTTGTCGCTGGGTCAGACTGGCCTCGCGTCACGTGAATCCCTCGCGTTTCAACCCGCGATCGGAGAGACTCTTGAAACTTCCTATTGACTTTCTTCTCTCTCTCCCTCTCCGTCCTTTGCTACCTTTCTCTCGTGTCGGCTTGATACGAGATTTCTTTCCTTCGTCGCGCGAACGTTATGCGTTTCCTCGTTTCACGCGTTTCCGCGATTGATTTACTTGCAATCGCGTTTGCAGTGCGCCACCGGTGGTACGTGCCACGAATTTTATGATATAGAAATTTGATTAGAGTGCCGCTTCCTTTGACACGGCCTTGATGCAAGTACAGATTCGGATAATAGTGATCTTTATCTTCCAAATAAATTGAACGCGCGTGTCGGAGCTGTCGTTGTCGTTTTCTCCTTCTCCTCCTTCTTCTTCTATCTTTTCTCGTCGTGCGTACACAACCACCCTTGCGAGACTGCGCGGCAAATGGCTAAAGTCTAAATGATGCCGCGTGGACGATTCAACGTATTTCTTAGCTAGCTCGAGCTCTCGAGTTCGAGCCCGAACCCACCACCACTGCTAAGCGGTACCAGCGACACCACAGCTACCCTCCTCTTTGGTGTACTGCTGCTTCTGCTCGTACACAGTGCTATGCCGTGCCGTGCCGTCTTGTGTCGTCCACTGTGTTTTATCCGCCTGTATACTTTCTACACGTTCCTGGTTTGCGCTATTCCTGCTACATCTGCCGCACCTGCAGCGCGCACATCTGTCTCCCAGTCGTTCCTTACGTTTGCGAATTTAAGCAATATCGATCTCGACAGAATCTGCTCTCATTTGATTTGCCCGCAACGATCGGGCGTATCGATCGACCTTAAGGAAACTCTTCGTTTGTCGCCAGTTATCGATTTCGAGTATTGTCTTTCGGTTACCAAGCCCGTTCACTTGATACTCAATATTATTGATACTACGAAGAGCGTAGTTTTCGAGATTCTTATTGTGTATTTCGTTCGTGGTGTTACACGTAATATTTAGATGGCGTAAAATATGAGTAAAATGCACTTTTACGTGTGTTTGGAACTTTGCTAATCAGATCGGGGGGTTTGTCTCTTTTATATAGAAGCCGGTGTGGTCGTAAGCGCCGCCTCCTCTATTGGGGCGCACGCCGCTGGTGGGGGATACGCTGACCCGACATTTCCCCTCGTTCCCCTCTGCTGCACCCTCCTCGCCTCACCTCACCTCGCCGTTCTACACCCCCGTCACTCCACTTCACCTCACCTCGCCGTACGTACCTCGCCGGGCGGCAGGCAGCCCACCGCTTCTCTCGCCTTGTCTCGCTTCACCACATCTCACCGCGAATCGCATCGCCTCGTTTCGACCGGCTTCGTCCTCTCTTTTTCTGTCCAGCCGCGTCAACTTGGAGTATAGTCGCGCTGCCACGCGTTGTCCTGCAATTTCTCGTACGAATTTGATGACGAACCCCAAATGTGCAACATATCTTCCTTACAGTTACATGCACACCATCTGCAACGTGTCTGACATATTTTCCAAAAGTCAGCTCGCCGAAGTCCTTTCATTTTCCTCTTTTAATCTCTCGCGCTCGAAGAATCAAGTCGTTTTAACGGAGACAGAGGTTACAATTGAAGATCATTTCGCAAATGTTCATTCGTACGTGCGTATGTAGTTTAGTTCTCATAGCAGGAACGAAGAATAATTGAATAGCGAGAAATGAAATCGGAACGTCGGGTTTCTCCAATGATCGAACTACGACGCCAATATCCTCTGGACTTTTCACGGAAGGTTCCAGTCGTTCGACCTCGTTCGGTCGCCACCGTATACAGTCGCCCTCGATCCTGTCCATGCGTACACGCGTGCAAGTACGCGTCTCATCTCTTATCTCCTCCTGCCTTCTTCCTTTTCAACTTGCTCTTCTTTCGTACTTCTGAAAAGAAGCTGTAATTCGAATTGTACCTTCTGGTTCAAGGAAACGTGGTGGTCGAACGTTTTACACATTGTATCATACGTGTATGTAAATTATGACAATGTTGGAAAAAAAAAATGGTGTACAGGGCAACCGGTTTTGTTTGAGTCACTGTTGTTATTTTTATTGTTTTTCGAGCAGTATTTTTTTTTGTATTGCAAATTACTCTGATAAATTATAATAGAGCAATTAAATACTCTTTATAGATAACGCTGGCTCAACTTAACGGAACAAGAAACGTTGAAATGGCGAAAGACAACGGAGGTCTTACAGAAGAGTCTGCAGTTTGAATGTATCTTCAGATTATTCAGAGTAATTAAGTCTAGAAACTGCGAGTGTGCGAGTAAATGTGAAAAAAATTCCCGACGATATTTCGCGACCAAAGCCGCCGCATTTGCAACTTACTGCGTTGCAATCTTGAACTTGGACATTGGCATGCACAACTCCTTTTTGAAATACCTAACTACGCTCGATGTAGATTTTCCTACGCCATATCAAAACGTCGTAATATTTAGGCGTGAGTTGTTTTCTAACATGTAAATGCATAATGTATAAAGCATCTGCGATTCATCATAGTGCGAGATGTGCTCGTAATGTTTACATAGTATGTAGTGTGTTAGCAAATACAAAAGCGGATAGAAACGATTGATCGAAATCACCATTATCTTACGGGCAAACAGTTACGAAATATTATAAAAAGAAAAACTTTGACGTGATTTACAATAATCGCGCGACAGAGCGGGGAGAGACGAAGAGGAGAAGCAGAAGTCAGAGGTTTTTCATCTGACCGGTGTCACCAGTGTGACATCGAATTGAAATTTCAATACTGAATGCGAAGAGTAGAACGACTTGCAAGTATCATTTCAACTGATATTTAAGATTGACTCCTTTCTCCTCTCTCCGTTTCTCCGACGATCGGGGAGCTCTTCGACAATTGTCGCGCGTCGTTACATCACGGAACACGGTCAACTCATTGATCGATAGGGGTTAATCGATGAAGCAAATTGTTGGCATCGTATCGAAGGAAAAATACCTGGTAGCTAGTAATGATTGATAAAAATTGACGAACAAGAGCCTGACGGCAGAAAACAAATCGAGACCAATCGAAAAAGAGGGGCAGTTAATCTATCGTAAGAAACAATTAATCTGTGCATCCTTAGCATGCTTAGTTCATACTTTGCTTGTTAATGCCGGACACTCGCTTTATTTCTATGTACGATCGACCGATCGTTTACATAAAAATGTATTTACGTTCGATGAAACGAAAGGTAAACGACGTTGTTCCTTTCGCGTAAGTGCAAATGGAAAACTTGAATGGGCGCGGCAAGAAAAAAGAAAAAACAAGCAGTTGTTCGGGACGGCTAGTGCGCGTCGAAACTATGCTGCTGTGAACTTTGATTTGATGCAAATGTTTTCAAACGTGGTACAAGTAGTAGCAAGGTGAGGAAGAATTTAATAGCGCGCAATTTAGTAGCGTACGCGAAACACATTGGGAAGGTAACGCGTTAGCATGCGCGCGCTATTCAATCGTTCTCTCGTTGCCATCGTTGTCTGCCGTCTGCCAGGCGTCACAAGTCACGTGATGATCGAACGTTCTTCGATCCTGCGTTTCTTTCCGTTTAATCCCAATGCAATGTACACGCCATGTACGCGATGTGTACATGCTGCTCAATCGTCAATCCTCCGCCGTGTGAAACGCCTTTCGATAACGCCTTAATTAATACGAGTTTTGCATTCGTTTCGACGTTCCGTTTGGCGTTTATTAACCAAATAAATTAACTAAATCGATCGCAGCGGACGCGGCGTCGATCGATCTCTATTGGACTGTCGGATCCCCGATATTGGCGCGGAGATATCGATAGGGCGCATTCTTCGAACGTTCGAGAAACTCGTTAGAGAATCGAAGTGATTGAAATGCAGTCAGGCGTAGTTCGTTAACTATCGGCAATATCATCAGCGTTAACGCGCGCGATCATCATCCCTGCCTCGACCAGCAGTCTAAAAACAGAGCGCGATAAATTATTTTCTCCTGTTTGCAAACCGAATATCATTACTATCGTTCGTGTATCGCTCGGCTGTTTGAAATCTATTTCCAATTCCGTTGCATCGATAAATTACGCTCGGAGGAAAGTTACCGTTGTTTACGAACGATTGCCGAACCATCTGGGTTAACAGAGGAGTAGATGCGCGAAGTTGGTTGGATGGCTGCCTCGGAACGAAGTTGATTTGTTCCCCGGTAACTGGGCGTGCAGAGGATACGTTTCGTTCGGATCGCGTGCTGATTACGTGGTCGACGAGAATAAGAATGTAAGTGGAAAATCAGAGGGAAGGAAGGAACACTCCAGAAGAAGCCTCTAAGACACGCTGCTTAATGTACGAACGCGTCTTGTTGTCCCGTTCGTCAGAGTTAATTGGCCCCATGCCCTGCTCGTCTAAGACTCAGGGGCACGACTGACACGTTTGGCCGGATCCCCTGGTGTGGGTCAACGAGAACAATTCTCAAGAATCGTCGCCGAAGATTAATCGACCGGCTACATATTATTTCTTCTCACATTGCATTGCGTGGATCCTATCGAAAACGTTGCACTTCTGTCTATAAGTTGCCAGACACCTAGCAAAGTCGGATAAAAGATCGGATTAATGACATGATATTTTAGATTAATGATTAACGATATAAATGATATAATGAGATATAATGAGATATAGTGATATAAATTATTTTGGCGTTAATCGATATTAATATGTAAATTTTTGATTCATTCCGCCCCATTGTGAAATAATTGACTCTTAGTTTTACCCGCTAAGTCTATTTGACACATTATTCACTTCAACTAATTGTAGCCATAACTTTTTCTTTGATCTTAAGAGTACTTAATTTTTCTGTTAGATTCGTCCTATAATTTCTCGATTGTGGGCTGCCTCTGGTTTTAATGTTTCGGTTATTGTCTAATTTCTTTAAGTGATTGATACATATTTTTGCATTATATATTTAGAGTCATTACCTTCCGTAAATACGAAGTTTCGTCTTAATTTTGTCTAATTCCTGATGACACGCATTATACATACCTACTGTCTATTTTTTTTTTAAATCAGCCACCTTATTGACTCTAAAACAATCCCACATCACTGATAACTATCATCATGTTTGTTTATCTGTAGGAAGAAACAACACATTTTGAATTAATCAATCCAAAGAATCCTTTCTTATTTCTTTCAAGTAGTTTAATTTGCATATATATTTATATATTTACCAGCAAAAATCTTATATTATTATTACCAGTACCAATTTTATAACGAAATAATTATATTATTATACGTATGACTGTTCTGTCCGATATGAATATGATAAGTTATTATTTACATATATTATGTCACTGTGCGCTTCTTATTTGGTTCGATTTACTTTTTGATCTCTTCAAATGTTGCATTTTCAAACGACACTTATAATTTTCCATCTAATTTTCTGAGAAATTAATTTCTTAGTAATTATTTATAAGAAACATATCGCACCTAGAATTACTAGATAAGGCAGTGGAATTTTACTAGTTATACGTATGTATACATACTTCTTATATTCGAGACAGTAGACGCCAATCGAGACGATATCGATGATAGTTGTCGGTTGGTCGGCGAATCGACTTGCTTCACTCGAAGCATTTTACATTTTGAATTTTCACAAGCGATTTAATACTCGTGTCAGATCTTTCAATTCTCTCGAGTTCACGGAGCCAAAAGTTACTCGTCCTAACGTATAATATATGCATTGCTTTGCCATTGTATACGTTTGGATTATCTATAATTTTTTTTTAAATTTTTTATTAATACTATGTCAGTGTGACACGTATGGGATTAATAAAAAGAGATATCGCTTAGATGCCACTTTCTTTCATTCTCTATCCGATAATGTATCTAATTTTTAATTTTCAGATGCGTGTCTTCGGTGTCAAGCGGAAAGCAAAAAGGACGATAGCCGGCAAGACTGCGTTGTCGTTTGGGGAGAATGCAATCATTCGTTTCACTACTGTTGCATGTCACTTTGGGTTCAACAAAACAATCGTTGTCCATTATGCCAGCAAGAGTGGTCTATTCAACGAATGGGAAAATAACCAAACCAACCGACCGAAACGTTAACCATCGTTTCTTTTTTTTCTTTATTCATTGTTTGCTCCCATTCTCTATTCTTCTCTCCCCCGGTCTTTCGCATAAAATATTTTCCACGTTTTTTCCTACTGTCCTTCCTCGAGCTTCCCTTCTCTGTTTCCTCCTTTTTTCTTCCTGCAATTTTTGAAGTTATACGCTTAAACTTGGATTACGAGAATACATAGACAGATGATTATAGAATGAAGATCCATCAAAGATGCTGCTTGAACTTGAAAATGTATTACCTTTAGTTGAAGCTATACACGTATTTAGAACGCAACAAAAAAAAGCTTACCTGCTCTTTTACGGCCAAATCATAAGTTATCGCATTACTCATTGAGATTGAAAGATAAAACTTTTGAGACTAAATTATCGTTAGTCGCGTCAATTAAAATAACACCTGAAAACGCAAAGTATATTTCGTTTTCTCTTATCATTGTCACGAGATAACGTAATTAAAATCAAAATTTTCATCCATTTCGATCCATCCATTATCGAAAACGTAATAGATTATAGATATCAAAAGAAAAGGGTTCAACGTCCGCTACATAAATTTTTTGAATGAAATTTCGAATGTTCTCGTGACTCATTCCAGATCGCTTTTAAACAGTTATGTCACTTGTATGAAATTCGTATGTGAGATCGAACGTTCGAGCTCATTCGAAAATTAACGCTGAACAAGATTTGTCGTATAGCGTTACATTTTACTCATAGTTAAACAGGTTTATTTGCGGATTCGGCGGATTCCGCGACAGAATGCAGAACGGGATATACTATGATCTGCTACGATATAACCAGCACGTAATCACGATCCAGCGCTCGAAGGTCGCTCCTTTCTTCTCTTCTTCGTTCGTAGCCTGTTCGTTTCTACTATCCCCGTCTGGTTCGTCTTGGATCCTTCTTTTTTTGTTCCCCTTCCTCCTTGTCGGAGCACCCGGTACCGTGTCGATTGTCCATTCTATCGTTGCCCGGCGTTACGTGTCGTCACAAGTGCGGAGGCTCGTCCGGAGGCTCGACCAATCGAATAGTAGAAGGGTATAACAGCGCTTATATTTATGACCTCGCAGTTGCCGCCACCTCTTGTGTTCCTTTTTTTCTTCCTCTTCTATACCCTGCACTCTCTGCTCCCTCCTATCCTCTATCCCTTCCTGATTCTCTTATTCCCCGCAGGTCTTTCTTCCTCTACCATATCGCGATACGTAACATATGCACACGCGTGTCCATTCTCTCTTTCTTTTTATCATTCCGCTAATTTTTTTCCATCTTTTAACTTTTATGTCGATTTCGTATAATTTAAATCACAGTATGACGTTACTAGCTAGATCTTTAGCCTCATAATCCCGCATGTTTTTATCAACATTCTTGATCGATCTATTGATCGATGGATTGGCTAAATATATCCGCAATCTTTTGTCCAATCTTTCTCACGATACGTTATATATCTGATGACATGTATGACAAATAATGATGATAATATCTGAAATTTTTATGTAACGATGCATACAGGATCTTACTGCGATTTTTTCCCCGCGTTATATTTGTATGTAAATTAGCATCGTCGGCGTTTAGCATTACAATTATCTCATTTATTATTTAAAGACCTTTGTTCTGCTGATAAAAAGTTTCTTGATTACGATAATGTATACAGCATGGTGATATTTTTACATCGCGCTGAACTGTGAAAAATACGTACTAAGAGAAGAATAAAATAAAATGGAATTTTATAAAAAAAGTAATTACCAAATTTTCGTATCTATGACCACAAACGTGACGCGTATCACGTCGAAATTGCGTGAGCACGTACACGTGTGCGTGTAAAAGAGAGGCAGAGAATGAAAGAGAGAGCAGACATTGATACGGAATGACGCAATAACCCGCAAATTTGTTCGTCACGTTCCTCTTGAAAAGGCGGACACGCGATGTTGACTCGAGGTCAACTCGAGTCGAGCCTCCGCAGAACTTGTCTTCTCATTGGCTCTATTTTGCCAATAATCACAATATGGACTGCAGATCTATGTACATAATAACTTGTTATGATACGCATCATTTACTATGAATGTTTACCTTGAATTCTTATTTTTAACCATCGGATGGATTAATGTTTCAAGTGTTTCAACTCACCTTAACATGCTCTTTTACATCAGAAAATTGCTGTTAGTTTTCATCAAATCATGCAAGATATGAATGAAGGCCGCAAATGTAAGAATACACGTTATAATAAAGGCTATTGTACACGGTCATGTAACAGTATGCAAGAGCTCCTTTTTACCTTTGAATTCCGTGTAGAATTCCATACATTCAGCGAATGAAGAAAGCATTATTGTAAATGAACTCTAAATGAATTTCAATTATGAATTACGGAAGTCTGTTACTTTCCTCGACAAATATTTGACGTATGACTCGAACAATGTGAATTCCTTGCGATGCAATTCATGAAAAAACATTGGTTAAATTGGTTGAGAAACGTCAGTGGCGCCAGTGACCAAGCATAATGCGAAGGCTCGTCACGTTCCACCAATCGGCTAATAGCATTTCAAATCTATCTTTCTCCACGAACCAATACACGTTTGAAATTATATACGTATACATGTGCTAGCGCCTCTGACGAGTTAAAAGTACGACAAATTGATTTCATTTTGTGTATTACTCAATTTGTCTTTTCCTTGCGTCGTCGATGCTTCTTTATCCTTGAAGCAATCATAACGTATATTGCATAAGAATTTATGGATTTCCTTGAATCCCAATGTTTTCTCTATTACGATCGAGATCTTTGAAATCAAAATAAATATCGAAAGATAACGTAAGTTTTTTTAACTTTTGTTCAATTCCTAAATGTCTATCAGGCTCAAATGTAATTGTTCAGAAATCCGTTCATGTTCCTGTTATCGGGACAATATGTAAATTTTCGTAAAAGAATACTAATGTCACTAATGTCACTAATGGAATAAAAAATACATATTGTACTTTGTATTATGTTTAAAGTGTATTCTTGTAAATGCTTATTAATATACTTGAATTATGCCAAACTTATATTATTCAGAATAAATTTATTTTTCATTTTATCATATATTTTTGAATTTTATTCTATTAAATTGTTCAATATCAATTATTGGTAATTAATATTTTATCGTATACATATTTTGTTGTCACACATGCATACCTGTACGTTTGTGGGGAGAGGGAGGGAGAAAAATAGAAACAGATAGAAAAAGAGGGCGGCATGAGACTTACAAAAATTGTTTTACATAATTTTTGTTTCTTAAAAAGATATTTTTTTATGAATGGCGAGCAAAAGTAGCTAGGTAGATTCATTTCACTTCGTGATTGTTATTCTTGCGTACATATGGTTTATCTATGTAGTGATATTCAATAATATCTACATTTTTAAAATATTCTAGTGCTATGTATACTTTAAATCTTAAATTATCATGTTCATAAGTTGTCTATCTGATCGATGGCCTTTGTCCGTACTGTATTTTGATCTTCTATTCGATCAAAATAAATGGCATTGGGAATCATTGCTGTTTGTCTTAAGATATCTTAATGTAATGAAACAATTACTGTTCAAAATTTCTCTTATTAGTGTTCCACGTAAAATATCTACACATTGAAAAGTATTTTAATAACTATAGTTGTCTATTTGCTTAACGGCACCTTCTTTTTTTAGTGCATCTTTGAACCTAAGAGATTACTTTCTTACACATTTTATATATTAAGAATACTGAATAAAGCGCACTGGATTCAATAGTATCTTGAATAATCACTTTATAGTGATTATTTATCACGTTAGCCTTCAAAAATTGGATGATCTTATTCCAGTCGCGTGTATTTAAAGCGTCATATCAACGCATATCGAATAAATTAAAATAAAATGTCAATGCTTTGTTTTTTTAAACTATACGGCGTAGAATTCGCTAATTTTAGGCAGTGCATTACTCAATAGTAATTCTTTTTGCGGAATACTTCTCGGCGTTACTGTCTTATCAGCGTTTCTGATTTAAATATGACTATTCATTATTTACCTTAAGTACATGTTAACAAGTTTATAAGAGTAATCGGCAACGTTTTGCTGATTAGTCGCGTCATTTAACGGAACGGTATAAGATTTGTATCTACTACTTTACAAATGATCTCATAGATAAGAAACAGCTTATGAAGGCACTTGGATGTGTACAATATTTTGTTAAATAATTCGATATAAAAAATATCTTTCACGACGCTAATGCCAATCATAGGCAATATTTGATAAATTTATAACACTTCTAAAGCCACAATGGAATATAAATTTCTTTCCTCAATAATCAAAGGCCACTTAAAGGTACCTACATTCTACATAGTCTAAAATGTAACATCTGACAACAAACTAAAAAAAATAAAAAAAAAAAACAATCATAAACACGATTACATTTGTAATCTATGTCCGTGTTGAATCAATTGAATGAATCAATTACCACACCAGTTTTTTTTTACACCAAATTGTCAGCAATTTGTATGTCTGGAACCTCTCATCAATGGAATTAGAATACTTGGACTTTGCGCTTGCCTAAGAAACGGATGCTGCAACAATTCAGTAGCCGTGGCTCTTTGTGCCGGATCACGAACAAGCATTCTCTCCAGGAATCCTTGAAGACGTGGACTGACCTTTACAATAACAATAGCAACAATAAATGTAATTAATATATGTTCATCATTGTGTCTATATAAACATATTGTGGGATATTTTGAGCTCACTTTATGAGAATTTTTCAACTTTGGTGGAGGCATATCTCTAATACGTCTCATAGCTTGTAAAGGAGGTTCATTAAAAAACGGTGGTTCTCCATCGACCATTTCGATGATCATTATACCTAATGACCAAATGTCTACTTCGGGACCGTACGGCAACCTGAAACAATGAATATACATTATTTATATTGATGCGATATATTGCGAATGAACTTTTGATATAAAGCGGAATAAATATTTACCTAGAAATAACTTCTGGGCTCATCCAGTATGGCGTACCAACAAGAGACTTTCTCCTAGGCAATTCTTGAGATACTTGAGCACAGAATCCAAAGTCAGATAATTTAACTCTACCATCAGCCGTTAGTAATATAGAATCAGACTTGATATCTCTATGAATAACACCTTGGGAATGCAAATATGCAAGTGGTTTCAAACACTGAGAACACACGGTGGCAATCTGACTTTCGTCCATTCGAGAATGTGTTACAATATCTGTAAGAGCTCCACCTTCAAGGTACTCCATCACGACCCACAATTCATCATCTACCAAGAAACTATCATACATTTCGACAATATTTGGATGGTGATAATCTCTCATGATAACCACTTCATTGAAAAGCAGTTCACGTCGTTGCTGCTTTCTTAAATCCATTTTTTTCACTGCCACTTGTCGATTTGTATTTTTTTCAGTCGCTATACATACCGTTCCAGTACTTCCTTCTCCAATTTTAAGAAAATTTTCCAGATTTTCTCTTGGATCGCCTCGACTTACCTATTAAATGATTAAGACCAAATATAAACTTCAAAGTATCGTATTCTTTTAACGTTCATTATTGACGCTAATTTTTATTTTCTTACCACCATCTGTAAAGCCGCTCGGAATTGTTCATGAGTGAGTCTTTGTTCTGCTGTTTGTTTGTTTGTCGTACTGGAACTTGAGCCAACTGCTAGATTTCCCGAAGACAGAGCACTTTTCATATTTTGATTTTGATCAGGTGTCAAACTATTTCCAGAGGACGGTAAATTAGACTTTGACAAATTATGCATCGATTGAGACGTCTCGATAGGTCTTTTTATATGGGATTGCAAAATGGACGAATTTTCTGGTGTACTGTATGCTTGTGAATATTTATTAACATTATGTGTACTTAATTGACTCAATGGTCGCTGCGAAGCGATGGATCCTACAGGTGAAATTTTAGGTTGCAACTTATGCAAAAAAGTATTTTGGGTCATCTGTTGATCTCTGGATGATGTTTCAATGTTTGAAATCTGTACATACATACAAGAAATGGTGTGTATTTTTAAACATTCAAAATGTAACAATTAAGTGTTGTTTACCTGGGCATTTCCATTGTATTGTCCAGATGTAGTCATTTGAGTATTTAGCCTATGAAATTCAGAATCTATAAGTTGAGGAGTACCAGGACTTTGCATAGGACACTGTGGAGTTGTAATGGGACTCAAATTTTGGAAATTTAGAGATAAATTCTGGGCATTAGAACCAACATGTGTTAAATTAGGAGATGATTGCATATTTGGATTAAGATTTTGAAGATTTGGAATCATGCTTTGTGTATTAGGATGCAATGTACTTGCAACATTAGGCGAATTCTGTCTCATTTTATCAAAATAATTATGTTGCTTTCCAAAGTTAGTATATCCTTGTACTTGATTAGTACCAGATGGTATTTCTTGTCCTTCTGGTACAGATGGTGGCAAATTACTATTATGCCTATAAAATAAAAATGTAATTAAACATTTAATATTTATAGTATCTTAATTTCACAATTGGAAAAAGATTACCTATAATCCCTTCTGAGTCTTGGTGGGCTCGAGGAACGAAGAGAATTAGATCTAGCAACAGTGCTAGTCTTGGGTAACCCATTCTCAGTATTCTTATCACCGGTAGAAGTCCTTCCTTTTGGATCATTATGACCTCGAACAATAGTTTTTAAATCTAAAATTTCTGTAGGTGTAATTTCACTTGGATCAACCAAAGGTAATGGCCTGTTTGTAGATTTTAAAATTTGATTGTTTCCAACAATAGAAGCCCACTGTAATGGAAGTCCAATGAATTTTCCTTCACGTTTATCAAATCCTGTATGTACACGATGTTCAAAATTTGTCGGTGTAGATATTTGTGGTTTCTTTTTCTTCTTAGCAAACATTGCCCCTTCTGTAATAATTATATTAACACACTAACATACTTAGGACACAACTAAAATCACACAATACTCTGCTTTGTATATGTTTACATATTCGCAGAATACATAGTTGAACAAGTATCTAACCACAATTTTCAAATGACAAGAAAATCCTAGAGAACAACACATTAGAATCTGTCAATTATGTTTATTGCAAGTGTATTATTCAAAGAATGATTTTTATATATTATTGAATGTACACAACCGAAAATAACTGAGAAATTAATATTTATTCTGATTCGAGAAGGAAGAAAGATGTGATTCACAAGAAAACTGTATGGCCGTAAATTTAGAGAAAATAATAAAGACGAAGAGAAGCCAAATGACAGCAACGCCTACCAGTACGTGATGCGATTACCTTAAAGTAGTTTCTCTGAACTGTTGGTTAGATTTGACGGGAATTGCTATTTTTCGTTAACGTCACACCGTTCTAAAAAAAATGTCAAAATCAAGATAGCGTCGAAACATAAAAAACTTGAGTAATTAAAATAAGTAAATACGGCATTTAGCCTTTCGACAGGTAGTTCACACACCGGCGCTCCACGCGGAGAGCTTACGAATCTTTCTTGGCATTTGGCTCGTGACAATTTACTCAAATGTGCGTGAGGTAGCACCTGCAATGAGATTACCAGAAAGAACATAACGCATAGAAAACTATGCCAGGAGAAAGCAATTCCTGATTCAAAAAGAAAGGATACATCGACTCACTATCATTCTAACCAGCATGTTAGCAACACAATTTCTCGAGGAATAAGTTGTACGAAAATTTTTATAATTAATAATTGCGTAAAATGTTCATGAAAGTAATTTTGATCTGAAATCAAATGAATATATATTGCATTTGAATTTTAGATACATCTTATTAAACAATTTTTTAAACTTTTGTATATAGACCGAAAATATTCCATTTAATATCTCTATTGCAGTCCTCCTTCATTTTGCATACATATGTATTGTACAGTGCTTACATACATTGAACGAAGAGAAAAATCCGTCTGTTCACGAATTTGATTTTAAAACAACATTTGGAAAATAATTATACACATAAATCAGATATATATGTTTTGCAGTATTCGCACTCTGATTTTTGAAAAAAGGAAAATACTGTCAAATTAAACAAAAAGAAAAAGCAGGATATAATATCGCGACATGAAGTGTTCGGTTCTGCTTCAAACTGAATTACTGAAGATGGAAAAAAGAAAGCGTTTACGCGATCTAGTTGATCGACCGTCCGAACTCATCAGAACTATTAAAAATGTACGAGAGAAAGGGGAAACTATTTCCCTCTGTCTATTTAAAAGTTTAGTTGAACAAAATGTTTCATCGCTGTTTTTTCCAGTTATTTTCACAGGTGAAAAAGTAACTATGTTAACAAGCAACTTGTATGTTGGAAACATATTTCGTTTCTCACGACACAGGACAGAATGAATGAATTAAACATTCTCTTATCTTTTCTGCATCGTAAGGTCATTACCGTGAGTATTTAAAACTGTCATCTGACGTTTTTAACGTTGTTCGTGCGTTAGAAGAAAGAAGGGAAGAGTAACAATTATCTGTACATTTAAAGAAATTTGAATGCGATGAATGAGTTAAAGTTGAAACATACCGCAGGTGTATTTTATAATTACTTGACATTTCTTCAATGATTTTTGCTTATTGCTAATCTTAATTAATTTCGTTGCTCTCTTAATATATCCATAGACTACGAATGGGCAGTAAAATTGAATCGGTTTAGTTTGAGTGCAATATGTCTTTGGCCTGCGGAAGAACAAGATATAAAAAAACAGTTTTGGATTAAATTACGTACAATGGCATACTTTCTGTTAATTACTTTCGTTTGCACGATTCCTTGCCTATATGCTTTGATCAAAGAATGTGACACTTTAATGGAGGTGACGGACAATCTTGCATATTCTATTCCTTTGACTATAACAGTAATAAAGTTTATTATTGTGTCCAGTAAAAAAGAAGGTAAGCTCGTTCTTGTTAAAAAGGAAACAGTGTGTTTCACGTCGCTTCCTTTTTTTTCAAGTTCTCTTGCCAATCGTAAATATGATTGCCGAAGATTGGGCTAAATTGAAAACGGACTTTGAAGAACGTGTAATGATACGACGAGCAAGAATGGCAAGAACAATTAATATATTTGGTTACATATTAGTATGTATTTTAATATGGTTGCTAATGGTTTTCCCGAGATTCGGGATCACTATTCGATATATAACGAATGTAACCGACATAAAGAAACTTCTCCCTTTACCAACTTATTACATGTACGATGTTTCCGAAACTCCATATTTTGAAATTATGTACATTATCCAATCTACCAGTCTACTGGTAGCGACATTCTGTTATACCGGGATTGATAATTTTTTTGGAGTTGTAATCCTTCATATTTGTGGCCAATTAGAAAACCTTCGTTTTCATCTTTCAAATATGAAAGAATCACAGACATCAAATCAGATTTTAGCAGCTACTGTAGAAGATCACATACGACTCATCAGGTATATATTTCGTAACGTTGTTACATATATTTGCATTATTTTTCTCTATTTTTTTCCCAAATATATATAATATTTTTATTAAACATATACAATTAAAATTATAGAGCGATTAACGTGATAGAAAATACATCAACGCTGTTAGTTCTTGCGTTGTTAATTAATTTTGGTACGTGTGCTTGTATCTATGGATTATTGTTAATCACAGTAAGTATCGAAAATAAATGCGATCGCAATTGTTGCACAAGATGTTGATCACAAAATGTTATCACAAAACTGATAACTGTGATATTTAAATATTTCTTAAAATTAGGTACCCGCTGGAAAAGAGGAATTTTCTGTAATTCGAGTGGTCTATTTAATTTGTAATTTTGCAAATACATTTCTTCAAACGTTTCTCTATTTCATGGCGGGACAAATGTTAGTAACACAAGTAGGTAAAGATTTAGATTTCATTTTTTTTTCACGATTGCATCGGTTATTTATATTTATTCAAAATCTCTTTATAACACATATAGTCTGAGAGAATACACGATGCCGCATACGAATGCGAGTGGGTAAATCTGAAATCTAGGAAAGCGAAAAACTTGATAATAATCATGGCAAGATCAAAGAAACCGCTTCATTTAACGGCGGGAAAGTTATTTCCTGTAACGTTGCTAACATTTTGCAATGTAAGATATTTTTTTCTTCTTTTTTATTTTGCTCCTTTGGTCTTTGTTTTTTATTTAGCACCGTTTCAGATATTAAAAATATCACTCAGCTACATATCCTTCTTACTGACAAAGTATTAATAAGATATTACAATTTATGAAAATTCGTCAGCCAATTTAAGTGATTTTTTCCTGTATACACCACAAAAGATGTTTAGATGAAATAAATCAATTTTTTTTAAAGAAAAGACGTAGATAGACAGCTGTATACATTTAGCCATAAGTATCATTTATTTATGATAGAAGTAAATACATAAATTAATGTTAGAAACTTTGAATTGATTATTTTTGTCTTTTATCTTTATTACATGAGTAACAAAAGTACAGTATAAATTAATGAAGGTTTAATCTAATTTGCAGAATTCTTTCGATTATTTGACTAAAGTAGAAAATACATCAATTATAAAAGGATCATGAAGAAAATAAAAAAAAAAGAGGAAAAAGAAATTAAAATGCATAATTAGGAAAAGTTAACCTCATTTAAGCCGTGAAATATTTGCAATAAATAACTCGATTTGAAGTAAATAACTTGATTCCTTCTCATTTTTTTAATTTAAAGGAATGTATTGCAAATAAATATGTTGTACATGTAACATGTAACATGTATTGAAAAAGATGTATTCCATAATATATCATTATTGAGCGCGATCATTCAACGTGCAATCCTATGTAAAATTTATTAGATAGTGGCATGGTCAAGTAATGAATTTATGCATGTACTTACATGCATATAATTGTGTAGTAGATGCATGGTATTTATGTAACGTTTGCTTGTCATATGTAGTGGAACGCGCAGTATAGTTTCGTGATATAGAAGTAAATCGATCGATCCAGCAGATATAAGTTTTTGCAAGAAAATAATAGGATATGTGTATAACCGTAAAATATACAAGAAACTAAAAACGTTTCAAACGAAAAATAAGAAGAATAGGAATTAACAGATTTTGATTTGCCTGTTCTGCTTTGTGGGTGAAATATGCAATTTCCGTAGTAAGTATATAGATATAGAAGAATCATCGTTTGCTATTGGTTCGGTCGTAACAGATAACGGAATAAATGATCGTACGAAATAAAATTTTATAAATAAAATGATTCCATGTGTAAAACCCTTTGGATCGACTAAATTGTTCACCGCACGTACACATTTAAGGTTACTCGACTTTATATACTATTGGCTACATATCTGAAAAATGATCTCTGC
Source organism: Frieseomelitta varia (assembly GCF_011392965.1). NCBI lineage: Eukaryota > Metazoa > Arthropoda > Insecta > Hymenoptera > Apidae > Frieseomelitta > Frieseomelitta varia. The sequence continues at coordinate 149,248 of NW_025110191.1, read as the reverse complement.
TTTTTATATTATAATCAAATTATTTGTATGCAGGGCATAATAGAGTTAAATAAATAAATTTTATTTTCAGAATAAATCGTAGCAAATGGAAGATTTTAAAGTGAAAGATGAACCGATGGATGCGTTAAACATAGACAGTCAGGTTATGGTAAACGTTTTCTATGAAACAGCAGCACCATACAATACAATGCTTCCACAAGGACTCTAACTTAAACCTTACTTTAAGGACGAAAACATTGTAAGCGTTGTACTTAAGGAAGAACCCGGCGATAGATTTGATCCAGACTACATGGAGGACATCTGCTCTGGGACATTCGAGAAGGTATTTTTACCTATCGAAAATAATGAAGTTGACTTCTCTAATGAAATGGTAAATTTCATTCAAAATTCTCAGCGACTGAGTTTCATTTGTAGAAGAGTCAATCGATCCAACAAAACAATTCTAGGTGAAACTTGAATTGGATGGAGAATCCAGTAGTCATCAAAACTGGACGGCGCAAATCGCAAGCACAAATTTGTGTGACAAAGAAGATGGTGCTATGCAAAGGTGCTTAACAAATGCAAACTTTGCTCAAGTGCATGATGCAGAGAAACATTCTGGATTTTGTCCAAATGGACAGCAGCCGAAATTTTATAAAATACAGTGTTCTATTTGTAAGAAATGGTTTTTAAATAATGATTCCATGGTCACTCATCTAAGGATGCACTGTAGTGGAAATCAGTGCGAGGTTTGCCAACAAAATTTTCAGGATAGTTCCAGTTTACATGCTCATATGTTGACTCATGTTGGAATGAGTCCATTGGAGTGCAATGTCTGTCAAAAACGATTCGCTTACAAATGGTGTCTACGTAGCCACATGCAAATGCATGTGCTAGAAAAACCATACGACAATGATACGTTACAACAAGTGTTTATGAAAAGACCAGATTCTGAGCATGATCAATCAATGAGCACAGAGGAAAGAGTTTTTGAATGTGATGTTTGTCACACGACATTTAAAGAGAAATCTAGTCTAAATCGTCATGTGCTTACTCATACAGAGGAAAGACCATATAAATGCGATGTATGTTTTGCAGCATTTAGGGAAAAAGCAAAGTTGAACATGCACATGACATTACATGGTGGGAACAAACAATTCAAGTGTACAATGTGTCACAGATCATTCACACAGAAAACAGCATTGAACAATCACATGTTAGCGCATAGCGGTGAGAAACCTCATGCATGTAATATTTGTGAAAAAACGTACAAACGAAAATCAGAATTAATAAGGCATACGATGGTTCACACTGGAGAGAGGCCATATGAGTGTAAAGAATGCTTAATGACTTTTAGAGAAAAGGCAAAATTAAATTCTCACATGCTTGTGCACACGGGTGAAAAACCACACGAATGTCATATATGCCATAAGGCGTGTGCCCGAAAATCCGATCTTAATAGCCATATGCTATTACATACAGGGGGTCAATATGATTGCAAAGTTTGTGACAAAATATTTACCCGTAAATCGGATTTAAATCGACATACTTTGATACATACAGGTGAAAAGCCATTTGCCTGTGAATTATGTAACATGGCCTTTAGAGAAAAAACTAGATTAAATTCTCATATGCTTATACATACTGGTGATAAACGTCATGCCTGTCATATTTGTCACAAAACGTTCAAAGAGAAGTCTTCATTGCGGAAACACATGTTAAGTCACACTGGTGACAGACCATATGAATGCTATGTATGTCATAAAGCATTTACTCAGAAAACAACGTTAAATAGTCATATATTGGTACACGCAGGAGAACGACCATATGAATGTAGTGCATGTCAAAAGATATTTAAGGATAAAGCAACACTGAAAAAACATTTGTCTGTGCACATAAATGAAAAAACTCATGAATGTCTGATTTGTTTAAAAAAATTTACTCACAAAGCTGCATTAAATAGTCATTTATCGACAAATCATACATCCTAATCAGTGGGATCTAGTCTATTATATTTCGGCTTTTAGTTTCTTTTTACTAAGCACTGTTCATATATAGCTGCGTAAAGATGATTACATCTATCTGTATCTGTTTTATATGCTATATGATCCAAACTGAAACGATCATATTCTTTTCTGTATATCTTTACGTATAATAAATTAATTTCTAATTAATTCTTAACATTCCCATTCCCTTACTTCTCTCTCTATATAAGTTTATTGTATTTCCTATAAGACATTAATAATTATGACATTGATAACGTTTTTACGATTAACATATTGTGGTAAAAACGATTTTTCTATTAATTTCATATCCGTGTACAAAATGAAAAATATCGTGATATTTCTCACGATGGAAAGATCCTATTTTTCTATCGTTTGAAAAAATTCCCTAGTGATGTAAATTTTTTTACTAGATGAGCAAAGCGAACAAAGTTTAAGTTTGAGCAAGATTCATCGTACAATAATTGTATTCAATTATATTAATTCATTGTTTGTAATACAATTATTCGTAATATTTTTTTCATAAGTTGACTAGTTATTATTGCTGCTTATATATGGAAATTATAACTTTTAAACATAAATCATGCTAAAAAAATTGTTTTTGTTAAAGTGTATATAAATATATTAAATTAATAAAATATATAAATTTTCTGTAATTTAACCAGAAAAAAGAATGTGCAAATGGAATTGTCACAAAGTCCTCAGATCTCATCTGACGAAAAAACAAAAGGATTTGATTTATCAGCTGGTAAAACATGGATTTATCCTGAAAATTATCCTGTCAGAGATTATCAGTTCAATATAGTTCAAGCAAGTTTATACAAGAATACATTGGTTTGTTTACCTACTGGTAAATATTTGTTAAGAATATTGCATCCAAACAAGAATGTATACTTCATGTTTATCTTCTTTTGTTCCTTCTTTATCTTTTTTAGGATTAGGAAAAACATTTATTGCTGCAGTTGTAATGTATAATTTTTGGAGATGGTATCCATGTGGCAAAGTTGTGTTTTTAGCACCTACGAAACCATTAGTTGCTCAACAAATTTTTGCATGTCACAATACAATGGGTATTCCTAGTTCAGAAACTATTGAACTTACAGGTATATCAATAATATATTAAGAATCTATGAAGTTTAAAATATTATATAATTTATCTATTTATTAATAATATTATATTATATTACAGGAGCAGTCAATCACAAGCAGCGTGAAATAGCTTGGTTAAAAAAAAGAGTAATATTTGCTACTCCTCAAGTTTTTCATAATGATTTAGACAAAAATATTATACCAAGTGATTTAGTAAAATGTATAGTTATAGATGAAGCTCATAAAGCTTTGGGGAAACATTCTTATTGTGAGGTATTTATTTTATACAAAAAGGTTATCATTTATGAATAAAGGAATATCTTTTTCATTATCTTTTAATGAATCAAGTAATAATATGTTTTATATCCACAGTGCATTCGTATATTAAATGGAAAAAATCAAAATTTCAGGGTGTTAGCCCTTTCTGCTACACCAGGAAATAAAATTGATAATGTTCATGAGGTATATTTTGTTAATATTAAATAGATTACAAAATCTTTTTGTAATTGTACTATAATTTTAGAAATAATTAAGTCATATTTTCTATAGGTGCTACAAAATTTACTAATTGCTCATATAGAATTAAGAGATGAATCTTCTTTAGATATTATACCTTATATTAATAGAAGAAAAGTTGATATAATTTTAGTACCACTTAGCAGCAAACTAACTGAATACAAAGAGAGATATATCATTATTATGGATCGTCATGTTAGAATTTTACTTCAAAATAATATTCTTCGTGGACAAACAGCAAATATTTCAAAAGGAAGGGTAAGTTACCTTATTGAATATTTAATAATAATACTCCAAAGAAATTTCTCTTGCTGTTTCAGATATTTCATTTATTAAAGGAATATCAAAAGAAAACGAATAAATCGGGAAATGATGGACAAATTATAAAGACATTAAATATATTAATAACAATGTACCATGCTTATGAACTTATGATTAGAGATGGCCTTAGGGCTTTTTATAAATTTTATCAAAGTATGGAATTTTCACTTTTTTCTGTCACTTTATTTATATAATTTATATTTGAATAATCTGTACATTATTTTGATAGATCATTCTGATAAATTTTGGATGAATGAAGAACCACAATTGCAGATGTTACTTGAAGATATTAATACTTATCTTGGTCCATTCCCAGATATAAACATTTTATCTGAAGAGGCTGTAATAGAAGTTTGTATAAACTTACATAAAGTACAAGAAACTTGAAATCTTTTTGTGTATAACTTAAAAATTAATTTCAGATATCACAAAATCTTACATTTGGCCATACCAAGTTTGATAAGTTAAAAGAACTACTTTTGTGTCATTTTAAAGATAGTCAGGAAAAACAAAGCGATACAAGAGCTATAGTGTTTGTTGAGGTTCGTGATTTTCAAATTCACTGACAGTAGAATTTTATATACGACATATATTATTTCCCTCTTGTACAGTATCGAGATATCGTGAATGAAATTTATATTCTGTTATTACAATGCCAACCATTAATAAGGCCACAAATGTTTGTTGGTCAAGCTGGACAGAAACAAAAACAGCAGATAAAAGCATTGGAGGATTTTAGAAATAATCATGTTAATGTTCTTATATCTACTAGTATAGGTAATACAACATACACGATAGTAATGTAAAAAGCAGTACACGTTGTTAATGAAAATAAATTTTTGTAAAACCTGGTATTGGTAGGAGAAGAAGGATTGGATGTTGGAGAAGTAGATTTAATAATATGTTTCGATGTATCTCAACATTCACCGACGCGGTTAGTACAAAGAATGGGAAGAACAGGTCGAAAACGCGATGGACATATAATTATTCTTGTCACAGATGGTAGAGAACACGAGGTAATCAAAAGTACAATCTTTCAAAATATATAAAATGTTTTATATGTTAAATTATAGTATTCTAATATTATAGACATTAAAATCAACAATGGCTAGGAGAGATTCTTTGAACTTTAAGATATTAAATACGAGTAACATTTTTTCTTCACTTTATGAAAATAATCCTCGTATGATACCTGATGTTTTTAAACCAGAATGTCTAAAAATGCAGATTAGTATACAACCAAAAAGTCCAGTTACAAAAAATAAAAATTATAAAGGAAAATCAAATAAAAAAGAAAAAAAACATCAAAATATCTTAAAAAGGATTAGCAAACCAGGTAACAAAGTTATACATTTGTATTTATTTGTAAATTCTATTGATGTTGTATGTTAATTTTAGAATCCAATTTTGAGTCGCAAAAAGAAGGAACTAAATTTTCGATGATGAAGTATTTGAAAGTTAAACAAAGTAAAGAGAATGCGAAGTGTAGTTCCGAAGTATTTAATTCCGAGGTAATTGAAAGTAACAATATTTATAAAGATATACCATTATCAGATGTGAAAATTCTTTCTTCTGACAATGATGGCATTGATTTCCTTACAACGTGTGCTTTAAGAATCTCTGAAAAAGAAGAGATAATAAAGAATAAGTGTAAAATCGATAAATTTTACATACCGCCATATTCTTCCATAAAAAATTTTTTTAATTTTTCTATACCGGATATTAAAATCCTCGATTTTTTAATCACACTGAACGATGTTACTCCACTTAATGTCAATAAAAACGAATTAGATGATGATAAAAACGATGACAACAACGACTTGTATAACAATGAATGTGTATTTGAAAACATAACAGAAATCGTTGATGAACCTCAACAACAATTGTCTTCTAGATTTGAAGATTTGCTCGATGATAGTAGTAAATCAGACGATCTATTTTGTGCCCTTTCAATCACTTCCGATCGATCTACAAAGAACGACATGTTAGAACCAGTTGGAGCAGAAAATAAAAATAATACATTGAAAAGTTTGGAACCCGGCAGTTTTGAAGATATATTAAATGAAACATCTGACGATTCTGAAATTAATCCTATTGAAGACTTTGAACAAACCCTGACGAAGCATACCAATATTAATAACGATGTCAAAGTAAAAAATTCTCCGAATACTATAAGACTAAATAATAATTTCAAATCAAAAGACGATACATATTTTGAGGAGATGACCGAAGTAAACGATAGTTTTTCTTCGGTTCTGATTAACGAATGTAAACGCAACGTTGAATGCAAACGTAACGTTGAAAATAAACGTATTTTTAGTATAACACAAGCAGTCGATGAAGTATCTCGATTAAATTCAAATTCAGCCAATTCGAACGTGCTGGATGAATCCGAAGACGATATATTTCAAGATGAAAGCTTTTTACAGCAAGTTGATGATCAATTAAATTTTAATAAAGAAATCGTTAATTTAATTGAATATAAAGATGAACAGAATTTTGATAAATCAAAAAGTTTAAATAATTCAAACGATCGATCGATCAATACTGAGTTAAAAGTAGACGAATTCGAATGGAACGATGATTTTGAAGTTTCAACTGGCACCGTAAAAGATCATGTGAAATTCAACAAAAATGAAGAAAAACAGAAGACTGAAACAATAATAGAGAAAGAAACGAATATGGAAGCATATTTTTCAGATGACGAAGACTGGATTTCAGTCAAAAAACCAATAAACATTTCAAAGCAGAACGCTTCTCGATATGGAACCATAGCGAATAAATTAGCAAACATAGGGAAATGTTGGAATTCAAAACATGATTATTCTAGAAATAAAAACGATTCAATGAATCATGATTTAACTGTAAAAGAGCAGGAAACAAGTATTTATTTCGTCAATGAATCAAGTGATAAAAAAAGATTTGAAAGTCAAGAGAAAAAAACAAAATATTCCCGAAAACGTAATCGAAAGTTTAAAAAAACAAAAAATGAGTTTATACACGAGGAAGCAGAAGTTTCTTCAGACGACAATACGACGGATGAAAGTTCTGAAACTGACAATGATCTCGAAGATTTTGTCAGTTACACGCAGAATATACATGATACAGAGGGCATGCACGGCCATTATTTACAAACCATTAGAAGCCCGATAAAAAGACAAGGTGATTTTCTTTTCAAGCAACCACGTCTGCTCGATTCCAATATAGATATATATTCGCAGGACGTAACCGAAATAAACGAATCTTATATAAACGTAAGTAAAGTAACTGATCATGTGAATATAAAACACACAAATTTGAAAACGATATTATTTCTACGTTGAATTTTAGGATTCCTTTTGCGTAGCAGAAGATAAAAGTTACGATCAAGAGATTCAGCGAGACAGCGAACTGTCTGAATTAGACAAAGCGGAACTAAAGCTTGAAAAACTGGCACGCAAACGAAAACACAGTAAAGAATCAGATCGACAATCAAAAAGGAATAAACGAAGAAATATAATAAATTCTTTTAGTAGTAGCAGTGAAGATGAGACTGAAATGTTGCGCAAACAAATAAGAGATGAATCGTTTCTATTAACGCAATCGTGATAATTTAGATACTGATAAAATGATAATTTTTCTTATTTTTTCAAAATAATGCATAAGAAATATCTACTTATTCAGGATAAAGAATAAATTATATTTATTCCAATTTTGTATGATCCTCCTATCCGATCTAGCGAATATTCGGTATCATACGAATTTAGAATCACTCTTTGCAGAGAGTATGGCGGTGTGTCAACTGTCAAATTCTTAATAATGTTAAGAGTAATGAATTTAAAAAAAAAAACTTTCTGCTAGTGATTTATTTCAATCATCTTCCCCTGTTTTTGAGTCTTCAAAATATATAAAGCTGAGTCACAAATATTTTGCTCAGTCCAAATAGAAAATATCAGGGAAAGATGAACATCTTATCCTTAAAGTAGCAAAAAGTAGATTGTTTAAACAGGATATGAGAATTTTATATTCATGACGAGTTTGCTTGTATTCTTAGCTCAAGCTTATTTTTTATAATTTTTATTTGTTTTTTATTTTTTTAGGCGATACTTTTCATAACCATAATTTGCACATTTGTGTCAATTTATATGATCGATTTGCACGGTCGACTTCAGTCTTACGAAAAATCAGGTAACTAGTTTTTACTATTCATTATTGCAACTGAAATTAATTTTTTGTTAAATCTCGTTTCACAGACAAAAAAATTACTGACTAAACTTATGTAATTACAGAATAAATGCGTGAGTGTGACTGCTCTTTTGGAGACAGCAAATGAGAAGAATCAAAGAAACTGATAAAAAAATCATTAAAATAGATTATTGAAAATCTATTTTAGTCGAATGATTAGTTAAAAAAAATAAAAGTGAAATCATTTATTAATTGTCGAATAAAAATGCGATGGAACCATTTTAATTGTGTTTGCTTAAATTGATTCTTGTGAATTTAAAATTCACTGTAAGTGATTACGTTAATTTGCTATCAATCGTGACTCATGTTTGCTTATATCATTCCGATTGGTAAGAACAAGGAAAAAGTATTGATGTATTTACTAATATTTCATCTGACCTCTGTTCAGAAGAAGCTTGTTTAATTCTGATCGAGTGGCTAACAGGCTGAGCGAATGTATGAGCTTATGTATGGATGGACGGACGAATGGAGAGATAAGTCGACAGACCGGTTTTCATAGTCGGATGAGATCAGCTTTATCATAAATCATTATACTAACTATTTAGCAAATTGTGCAAAGTTATTTGTGTAGATCAAACAATCGAATACAGACTCGGCACGCCGTTTCTTTTTACATCCTGAATCTAACGTATTTCGATAACCATGAAAAACATCGTTGGAATAATGGGTAAGAAAAGTTAATTTTTCTTACGAAATTTGAATACAAAAACATGATTTAAAATTTAGACGATTATATAATATATTAACATTTGTAAATTTATGCTCAACATAGCAAAACAATCATAGCGCATTGACATTCTCATGTTGTATTAGTTCCAATTTGAATTTTCTTTATTTAATCAGACAATAGACAATGGTCATGCTTAAAAATCACCGTTCACGGCAGTATTATTTACTTTTAGGTTACTTGGCGGTTACGTACATTGTAATCCTTGCTATAAAACACTGTAAATCAGAGTTGAAAACATTTCCATCTCTGATGAAAACGAACGGAACTGCTAATCCCATTGTTAACCACAACGAAGATGTATTTGTACCTTATCAAGGAGAAGCCTTTAGCGTGTTTGATTGGACACTTTTTAGAGTAATCAAGACATCAAGTTTTAATTACATATCAATTGTTCAATTATATATTTTTATTTTGACAACATTCAATTCCCATTATCGTAGACTATGAGCAAAAATTCTACTGAAAACATACTGGTCTCGCCGATATCTTTAAAACTCGTATTGGTATTATTGTATGAAGGAGCTGAAGACCAAAGTGCATACGAAATCGCTGGCGCGATACATTTACCTGCTACGCAAAGTACTGTACAGAAAAGATTCTCCACTATTTTGCACTCGCTTCAGGTAAATTTCCGAAAGTTTGAATTTCGTAAGATTTAAAATCTGAAAAAAAAATAAAATAAAACGCAACGATACATATATTCTCTTTGAAGAAGAATAACTTCTTATCGCATCTCTCGCAGACCAATCCTCCGGCGTATACTTTGAACATTGGAACTCGAATTTACATTGATTCGAACATTTCCATTAGACAAAAATATAAGGCCACTGTAAAACACTATTACAACACAGACGTAATTTCCGCGAACTTCACTGATGCGCAGCCACTCGTACAAGCGATTAATAGCTGGGTCAGCAATATTACCGATGCAAATATCGATCGAATGATAGAGGATGGTAAGAATTGAACAACAATGACAAGTAGTAATGAAATCACTTTCGACAAACGAATTTGCCATTTTCAGAAAACAGCGTGAAGAGTTCCTTGATGTTGATCATGAATACGCTTTTCTTCAAAGGATCTTGGCGCCGGCAATATTTCCTTCCAGAAAATATACAAACGAGCAAATTTTATACGATTAACAATCAAACTGTAAATGCATCTTTTATGCGTGCACTTGGTCGATTTTATTATGTCGAATCACTTGAGTTGAACGCAAAAATTCTACGAATTCCATATAACGTAGGAGAAATACACTGTCTCCTCCTTTCCTTTCTTCTATTTCATTTTTCTTTTCTATTTATTTTAATTTATTTTAGGGAAACAAGTTCGCTTTGTACCTGCTTTTACCACAAACGTTGAATGGAATAGAACATCTTATCAATGAAGTCAATCCTTTCGTGTTGACACGATGCGTATGGCAAATGCAAGATTTGCCCGTTGATGTCTCTATTCCTAAGTTTAAATTTGAATTTTCCAGTCACTTGGAACCTATTTTACGCAAGGTACGCTTTTCTTGTTTTATTTTCTTTACTTCCTTCTTTCCATCTGTTCATGTTTATTTCATTCTTTTCCGTCAGCTTGGTATTAACGATATTTTTGATGATACCGCGACATTAACGGGCATAGCTCAAACCAAACGAACTTCGGAACACCTTAAAGTTACGGATATTTTGCAAAAGGCTGGAATCGAAGTAAATGAAAACGGAACTGCGGCCTATGTGGCTACTGGTAAATTGTCTGCTTTTGCCATCTTATCAGTTGTTTTCTCAAATGTATGCGAAATATTTTTAGAAATTGAAATTGGGAATAAAAACGAGGAGGAAGTTTTCCATGCTGATCATCCATTTGTATTCTACATCGAAGACGAGTCTACAGGAACGATTATTTATATCGGCAAAATGATGAATCCTCTTGATACAGCCAAAAAAATGTCTAGTATGAATCAACAATCACCACCTACTACGTTTAGTCCAGGTATACCAAGTGCAGGTTAATTTCTTCTATTTGGCTTTCGGAACTTAAAAATATATAATTGAAGAGTACTTGTAGAAAACGGTAGTGCGAATTTTTCGAGAAGAAAAAAGTTACTAAATAAAACCAAAGATATGTTTTCTAATATATTCTTTTTATTTTCAAATAGAATATATTACTAAAGCATATAAATATATCAGAATAGACTGAAAAATCCGATATTTGGCATTTATAATAGTTCCTACAAATATTCTTCAATTGGCACTTATAGTTTTCTCCACAGACACGAGTTGGATCTACCAGTAATGTCATTTTTTAATGCTATTAATTTAATACTACTTACAAAAAGAAATCTCACTTACATTGTATTTCTATTAACACGTAGAATATTTTTCGATAAAAAAATTTTTTAATTTTGGTACTTACAGCGTTTTTCATAAGGATTCTTCAATTATTTTTCAACTAATACTATAGTAGCAGAGTTTGGCTATTATTCTATAAATGACCTTTTACTAATATCGAAATAGTTTTTAATCATTGCACAATCGTAAATGAACACCTTTGTATATAAAAAATGTAGTTAATAAAATAGAAAATCTTCTTTTCTTTGTATATCTCTTATACTGCTGCTATGTATCTACAATATAACGACTGTTACATGTCCTATTACATAAAGCTTTTTCTCCTAGGCAAACTTAAAAACTACGTTTCGTCTTTTCTTGTTTCGTGACATTATACGGTTCCTCGATAACTTGTATCAGTGGTAACAATCTTTTGTCTTCCTATTTACACAATAAAAGAAATAACTACATATAATTATTAATATAAAACTATTTTTAGACTTGATCTTCCAAACAAAGTTAAATATCAAAAATCGAAATAACTTTTTCAATACATACTTTTCACAGGTAAGACAAACTCGAAATTAATCGAGTCGAATAATTGAGAGAAATTACATTTGATGTAGCCTTTGTTTTTTCACTGCAGGCTTTGATCAAAAAATACAAAAATGGAAATCTGATAGCAGCACCTGCGAGTATTCAAGTACTTTTAACAATGTTAATGGAAGGTGCGAATGGTAATACGAGATCAGAAATAATTTCAGTGTTAAGATTACCGGAAGATCAGTCATATAGAGAAAGACTTATGCAATATATTCTTACATCTTTAAACGTATGACATCAAAGTTCATAAAAATATATATGTATGTATACGTATAACGATTACGGATGAACGTATTTTTTTTTAATTTTAGAAAAATGAAAACGGTACAGAAGTTGATTTGAATACACGATTATGGGTAGACAAAACCGTACGCATACTAGATACTTATAAAAACATTCTGCGATCAAGTTTTCAGGGAGATGTAGAAACTGTAAATTTCGCGGAAAAGCAAAGTGCCGCGCATCACATCAACGAATGGGTTCGTCGTGTAACACGCAATGCCATTTCTTCCGCTTCATTGTTAAATGATGTTCCACCTGATACGCATCTCATGTTGACTTCAGTCATCTATTTTAAAGGGCGTTGGTTAAAATCATTCGATACAGCGAAGACGAAATTGCAATGTTTCTATATTCCTAATGGAGAATGCCGAAAAACATACTTTATGAAACACGAATCCTTCTACCGATATGCTTATATAGCCTCCATTGAAGCACATGTTGTAGAAATTCCATACTCGGTAAGACAAATATCTCAGATGCAATCACCAAATAGGATTTTATTATAATAACGCAAATGTATTGGCAATTTTTCTAGGATGGTAAAACATCGATGTTAACGTTGATGCCAAACTCTAGAGAAAAGGATCTATATCTCCGAATATTATCCGAAGATTTAGTTACCATCCCAGTTTCTGTGATCTTAGCGAATTTAAGATTGCAAGATATTACTGTTCATCTTCCGAAATTCAACATTGAGAATAATCTTGATTTAATACCTACGCTACAATACGTATGTATTATTGCACATAAATTTAGTTTCAATGGTGAATTTATTTAATAAATATCAGTGTTAAAATTGTCTTTCAGTTGGGTATTGAAGATATATTTCAACCTAATACGAATTTGACTAAATTAATCTCCAACAGTTCGATACATGTGACCAGCATTTTGCAAAACATCAAGTTGGAAATAGATGAAGAAGGAACGCTAGCTGCAGCCGATACAGGTTTTTAAACTTTTTTTTTAAATTTGATTCTTCTAAAACAGTTTACATTCTTCCAAAGTTTTACATTTTCAATATATTGCAGAAATTACAGTCGGATTCCTTTCATCGTTCGGTAACGACATCAAAATGGACAGACCATTTTTATTTATGATCATCGATACTGTTTTAAATATGACTTTGTTTTCCGGTCGCTTTGTTGAACCTATTTAAACAATGATTATGTTACATTATGCAATTAAAAATTATACATGAAAACCTTATTTCAGATAAAAAATATTAACAACATAAATAACTTTCGTTGTTAATAAAAACGTTGACAGTAAAAAGATAACATAAACACAAATGATATTTAAATATGACATTTAATAAGCGATAAATCCACATCATGTTTGACAGATCGTTCTTTATTTATACAACAGCATACTTATACATTGCATATATATACATATATTTATATCTAATCTTTTCAATTAATATTTTTCATTTTTATGTTTCATACTGATGTTTAATATGTTTCCACAGTTTCTGAAATAAAAATGAGAAATATGATATTATTTTCAACTTAATTCTCTTTTCTTTCTGTTTCTTTTTTTGTTGAGGTTAATTAGTTGTTACGTAACACTTTATAAGACAAATAAAATTTAATCTAACTTATGCAAATAAAATATTAGCTGAAATTTAACTCACGTAATTTCTTTTTCATGTATAATTTAAAAATGATATATTATTAAATACTTCAACAAAAAATATGAAATAAGAAACTGGGCATAACATTTACTATATAGTGGAAAATGACTAGATCGGATAAAAAAATAACCAATACTATATACTGAAACATAGTTATACAAAAGAACACTGTACTTTGAAAGTAAGCAATATTTTTTATTTATGTATTTAAACATACCCCTTGATTGACCTGTTCAAATATCTGATCCGCAACCAGATCGAGTCCTCTTTCGAAGATGAAACAACTTACTAAAATGGTCACAGTAAACGTAGAAGATCTTTTAAAAAGCACGTTATATAGAAAACTAGCCATTGTTTCTGTTTTCGTTACTTTTTTCCCCGAATAAAATTATTAATTTTACAATATAAATTCCTTCTTATCGTTGATCACAGTATAGTAACAGTAATCTTATTACTCTGAAATAGCGATCGAAGCAGTGTAAATGATTAAGTTACACCTTGAACAACACACAACATAGATTTATCACTCAATAGAAATTTTTATTATACATTTTATATTCTGCGGCATTTACAATGTAAATCGATATTTAGTTCAAAATCACCACAGTGGTGAATCATCTATTACAACATTAGCAGCAAACTAAATTATGGAATCGTAAGTTTTGTAAATGTACCGTCATGTCAAGTTTGTTTTGATGTTCGCGCAGTCACAGACAAGCATTTGCGTGTATGATATACGAAATTTCGCTTCAATTAATTACGAGTTAGGAGTTCGAAGCGCAATGGGTTAAAAATAAATAAGAAACTTTACGAGAACTTAAATTGTGCAATACATCTGTTTCACACTTGATCTGTGGTAACATGAAAGTAAAAGAAATGAGGAGCCACGTCAACGTCCGCTCAATTTCAATTAATAAGCAACTTCTCTTGAGAGTAAGTGACGGTGATCAATGTGCGTCGTTCTTGATAGATTGTCACCATTCTGTCAGAGATTTCGGAAGATTTCTGTAAATTTTTCGTATAATGAAACATTGTCCCGAGAAAATTTTGGCATGAATTCGTTATGTCGACCAATATGGAGCCCAAGGAAGATGAAATATCTTTGGATTCCAATATCCCAGAAACATATACGGAAATGTCGGTTCCCATCGAAAAGGATAACCTAAAAGTGAGGCGAAGGAACGTTATTGAAACGATAAATTTCGCATCAAAGGAAGAAAATATTTCTGACTCGGAGAGTAACGTACCGCTCGTAAAAATGTCCGATTCTACGAAGGCATGGTACAATAACATTATACCAGAAATACCTGACATCGCAGAATTTAGTTTGTCAGGTAAACAAAACGGAGCGTTAAATCACAAAGATGATAACAGTTCATTAGAACGTAATTTTGGTGATACAGAGCCATTGACGAATAGAGAACGAATGAAGATAAGTGTTATTCGCGGAAGCGTCGTCAATCCGAACTTTACATTGGGAGAACTCAAACTACTTGGTTGCAGCAGCGAGGGTTTAGTCAATGGTATTTCATCCCTATGATCGTACATTATTATCAATAAGGAACTTCTCTGCATAGACAATGTAACCGACAGTATAATATAATTTATTGTTGCATCTTCTATTAGAGACCATATTGTACAAACTTGTTTAAGACAGTAAAACACAAGATTATAGGTTCCTTATTGAAAATAATTTTGTACGGTATAATTAGATTTTGAAGTCATAAAGATGATCTGTAGATGATATACGAAGGATTTTATGGCCGAAACTATTGCGGCTCTCTGAGGAATCCAATTTTTCTGTAACTGGATTGGAAACTATACACAGCCATATACCGAATGAGATCTATCAACAGATATTGAAGGATGTAGCACGTAGTGGCAGTCATATTTCTCAAGATGCTACACAACACGAGATTGACCATTTTCAAGAACAGTTGACTCAATTAATGTGTTGGGTCCTTCACAAGCATTCTGTGTTGAAGTTAGTACTGTATATGCATTTTCATATCATGGAAAAATTTATTGTAGGCATGTGTATGTTGATAATACAAAATAAAATAATACGTACTTAGTTATTACCAGGGATATAATGATATAGCGGCAACTGTTCTTCTTGTCATGGGATTGCAAAATGGTTTGCGTGTACTTGAGAGCATTTCTTTAGAATTCCTTGAAAGATTTATGGAGAAAACAATGGAAAAAGTGAATCAGGAATTATTTTACATATTCGCCCTGCTGGAAAGAGTGCACCCCACCTTATTAGAACATTTGGAAAAGTTTGTATAATAAATATATACATTATATATAATAAACATGTATTTTATATAATGTTTGTACATAAATTATATATTGAATTTATTTTCTGCTATAGTGTAGAATTATTTCCGCATTTTGCATTAGCTGAATACACAACGTGGTATGCGCACAAATATGCGGAAAATAGAAAACTCTTACATAGATTATTTGATTATTTTCTTGGCAGTCCTCCACTGATGCCACTTTATTTAAGTACTGTGATCGTAGCGTATAGAGCAACAGAAATTTTTAATACTACGCCTGATATGGGTCACACGCATAAAGTTTTATGTACTGTGAGTAGTTTAACATCGGTAATATGAATAAAATAAGTTTGTTTGATTACGTTTAGTTTATGTGAGAATTATTTTTATTTATAGCTACCGGACGATTTACCTTTTGAAACGCTTCTAATTGAAGCGAAAAATTTATATCGTCAATACCCTCCTGAATCTATAAGTAACGATGTTACGGAATATGATCAAAAAAGAAAATGTAAAGAACAGGAATGGAAAGCAAAGGCAGAAGCAAGTCGTCAGGAGAGAGAAAAACAACGTCAACTTAGGATCATACAATCAACACCAAGAATACCGTATCGTATCAGAAATTATAAAACGATTACAGTAGTAACAATTTTGGCCCTAGGATTGTATGCCTTTTTAAGATCTTCATCTGGTCTTAACTGACATTAAATAAACTTAATCCATTTAGATTGTTTTATATGTCCTTGAAGCAAAATTCCATTTTATTTATACGCCATTAGCTTGGTAAATAATAAGACAAATTATTGGGTACAACATAATGAAATGGTGATATCAAGGACTGTTGATAATCTTATTAATCAGCAATTAAACAAATTTGTTTCTAAATGTGTTGTAAGAAACATTTTGAGCATTCCTGTGCTGCCTTTATGCTGTGTTCTTTGAAATTGATATGAACTCTTGTGCACATATATTTAGTGTCAGAAATGTAAACAATGTCATGATGGGTGTAAGTGAATGAGAAGAATGGGAGGAACAAAGCATATGTATGCTTGTAAAAAAATATCTGTAATATGTATATTTTGAAACATTAAAAAAAAATTTTTAAACGCGAAAGATATATTTGTTGTTTAAATTATTATTGTGTCTACAATCTGTGATGCAACTATGTACATGTATATATTTAAATCTACAAGGAAGAATCAATTTAATACAGCAAATTAGTAATTATAAATAAAAGAATATAACTTTACAATTTTATTTGTTTTTGATTATACATTTTCAATTATATTTTTTTGTTGTGTTAATTTTTATCAGAATTTTATTGCGAGAAATCACTGTTATAAACATGTTGTTAATTTATGGTTTTAAAGACAGATTAAGTTTTATTATAGGTAGAAGAATTATGTAATTATGTAATATAATTACGTTATATAGTATATAATTCAATGAATTTGTACCAATAGAAAAAAAAATGCATTGTAATAAAGAATGAAAATAGCATTTTTTAATAACTTGTATATAATAATTATATCAGATACAATATATATATATATGTATAAAAAATGAACAAAATACAAAATCCAGAAATATAAATAATTAAAAATTATATTGTTCCTTTGTAATTATTAGAGGTGTGCGAGAACCCGAAATATTGGGTCGGGAACACGAAATTTTTTCGGGATCGGGACGGGTACCCCAAAATTTCGAGATTCTCTAAAAAGCCGGGATTCCCGAAAGAGGGGATTTGGGCAAGGATTGGAAACAAACCTTAAATAATTCGTTAAAGTCCACGCCTTCAACTATATCGAAAGATCGCAAATCTAGAACCATCATTCGAGCAATTTCTTCTGTTATATTTTTTGGTTTAACAATCTTTCGCGTATCATTTCGTACACGCGACAAATTTTATATCGATTCAGTTTCTTTTCTAGTACATATACTTGTGTTTAGGTGCATATGCTTGAAATGGCGTAATAAACCAGTAGTATTTGCATCCTTAGTTTTAAATTCATGGCGACAATGTGTGCATTCCGCCTTTGTATCATCTTTTTCCTGAAAATGTTCCCATAGATAGCCCCTCTTTACCTTCTTCCTTTGCACAATATCTTCTGCACTACTTCCTGCTACCACAACTTTACTCTCACTATCACTCTCACTATTGACATTTTTTTTAAAGATTTTTAATCTTTATTAAATCGACACAGATTTTGAAATATACGTCTGAGCTTCTCGAATTTCTCAGCGATACTGCTCAACAGCGTACATAATATCTAAGTATTAAGCACGCAGTCACACATTCGTTTACATCAGGTCACACGATTCTTAGAATCCGTGTTTCTAATAATTTCACTGGCAGAAGAAATTGAACTGTGTATTTACATATTTTGTAGGCTGCTATACAGCATTAGAATAGTTCGAGAAACGCCGGGTTCTCAAAATTTTCGGGAACCCGACCCGACCCGACCCGATTCTTGATATTTTCGGGTTTTCGGTCGGGTTCCGACCATCGTGTTCTTGATATTTTCGGGTTTTCGCACACACTTTATCTAATTGCAGAAAAACGAATGAACATTATTTTTTTAATATTAATATTTAGTTAATGAAAAATATATTAATTGTTGTATATATGTACACATAATTAGAATATTATTTTTAATGGTAAGTGTTTATCGCGAAATATCATTAACATATCTGTACAATTTATTATTTTTCTTTGGCAATTGCCAAATCAATGTAATTGCCTATTCTTCGTGTAATTGCCAAATCAAATATATTAATATTTGTTTTAGTAATTACTAACAATTATACATAAATAATAATATCACACTTTTAAAATAGTTTTAATATAGTTTAAGACATTACTATTTTTAAGAATATCCATATGGTTTACACCAGAGAAGACTTGAGAGTAAACTTTCCGTTTCTGCTTATTCTGCCAATACTTACAACCTTCTAAACTTCTTAAATTTACAGTACCATCGCCATCACCAGAAATTAATTGCGGAGATCCTTCTATAGATGTACCAGGCTTGTAATACAATCTAAAAATAATTTATATTAAACATTCTATAAAGCTTATAGAGTGATATTATACTATTATACTAATGAGTAAAAGTAAAATTAACATACCTCTGTACTGTACCTATATTATTTCCATACAAACAATGTACCTCAACTCCTGGAGCAGTAAAATTTAATTGATACTTTTCATTGTCTTTCCTAAATTCCCAACCATTTGGAACATTTATATCTCTGCAAAGTTCAATAAATATCGTTTATAATAATATAAGCAAATTACAGATTACATAATACATTAATTAATTAATTATATCCATAGCGTATCTTACACCAAATAATCTTGTAATGTGAGCAATGTGTAGTTTTTTTGTTCTGATTGTACCAATATTTCTGTATCTTTCCAAAATAATCGTGATGGTAACAACCATCCTAAACTAGGACTAGATATTTGTTGATCCTTGAGAATGCTTTGGCGTAAAAGATATGCACCTAAATCATCTCCTATAAAATAATGTAAATATAAATATAATGTATACATGTTTGTATTAGGCATAACTCATACCAACTGCAAAGACTTTAAGAGCTTTAACACTGCCACCCCAAACAGCTGCAAGAGTAATCAAACAATTGATATATTTATCTTTCCACTTTTGAGATTGACGTTGTAAGAATATAAGTGTCATTGGTCCACCCATACTATGTGCTAATAATGTTACAGGTGTCTGATTATTGTTATCATATGTTTCTTCAATTAAATCTTTCAGTTTATTAAAGAATATTTCATTTTCATCTAAAAAGAAGAAAGAATAAAATTTTACTCTTTAGATCGATAAAATTCAAATGTTATGATCTGTAATTGCTACCATATAGTATATATATAATGTTATAATAATTATACATACTAGGTGCTTTTCTAAAATCATATGGTGCACCACGTATTGAATGATTTCTAATATATCCAAGTTCATTGACTAGCATATTTCCAATATCTTTAAAGTAAGATCCAGGAGATGCTTTGCTTGGATCTAAATACTCAACAACAAATGGATCGCCCCAACCTGGTATACGTATGTCAACGCCATTTTGATTTCTTGTTGTTCTTGTAATATTGTCATAAATTAATTTCATATTATCAATCTGAAACGCATTTATTCAGATTAAAGAAGTACTATTAAAAATATAAAAGATATAAAAGTATGGCAAAACAATTACCCAACAATCTATGATAACTGGCACGAGTAATTCTAAATTTAACCAGATATTAAAGTATTCAGTGGAAACCTTCTCACATAAATAATGTACCACAGATGTTTTATTGAGTTTTGCTTCAACTTGGCTGCCACCATCGCCTGGAACTTTTAATGTAATAATTATATCAACTTCAATGTCCAAAATAATACATTATGAAATTATTTCATACAATGAAAGATATTTACCAAATATAACGGGAGATATTTGTTTATTTTTTAAATGCCACGAATTTACAGATAGAAAACAATATAAAGAAATAATTGTGCAGATAAAATATAAACGCATTTTATATCAAATACTTCCGTTAATTTGTACGTTAAATAAGTACATTGAAATCGTACATTTCAATTTAATTATTTAACTTGAAATAGTTGAAACAATCACAAACATGTGTGATAAATACACTGATTTAAATCGTTACAAACAATGAATGTCTTTTTTTTGGTCACGTAGTACGCAATCAGCTGATGACGCATATAAAATCATCGATACAAGAGCTTGTGTATAAGATCTTCCATAGATTTACGATAAATATAAGTAAGAGAATTGTTTAATTATTAAATATCAAGATATTGAAGAATGATTTTGTTATAATTAATATCTATCACAAATTGGCTACAATTTTCTATGTTAAATAACAATTTAAATTCACAGTTCATTTTTACAGAATGTATTTATTTATATAGAGCTATTCAATAATTCTTAAATTACTAATAAAATAAAGTTATATTTAAAACAAAATTAAATTATTATTGCTTATAAATAAATAAATTAAAAATATTTACGTCATATAATATATATATATGTGTATATATAAGTAAATACGTCGATGTACATATATATATATATATATAGTGTCTATATAAAAGTAAACAACCCGTTCTAACCTAAAATTTTTGAACAATGATTATTTTTTAATAGATATTATATGTATATATATTTTTAAAGAAATCTGGAGAAATATTGCGTTGATGTAAAGGAAACAAAATTTTTTGTTTGTTATAAACGTGAAAATGCCGACGGTTATAGCTTTAGATGTGTCTTTATCAATGAGACGTCCAGTATTAGGAAACGGAACTAATGAAAATAATCAAACTGAACAATTAACAAGACACCATTTAGCTGTACATGGAATAAACGCGCTGTTACATTATTTGCAAGCGAACTCAAAATTGGAATTTGTGGCTTTAGTGAGTCTGTAATAATAAATGGTAGTAATAATGGTTCAAGTATTACATACTTGAAAATGTCTTTTCAATTTAGGTTGTTTTTTCATCATTATACGAGGTTATTTGCCCATTCACTCGTGATTATGATAGTATACGTTTGAAATTGCAAAACATTGAAGAATGCGATAAGACCTGCATTGAAACTGCACTTCACGGTGTTAACAATGTCATTTTGGCAGAATGGGGTAATACTACTGCTTGTCAAGTAGTGTTGATCACTGATGGTAATCCTGGAGTAGGACCAATGTCTTTGGGTGACTCTTTGAATTCTTTAAATGTAATAAGAGATGTAAATCCATTTCCACTTCCTTTTCCTTACCCAGGAAAATTAAGTGTTATATGCATTGCGTCACAACAAGGTACATTGAAATATGACTCTATAATACTTCAATAGCCCTCCCAATATATTAAATAATTTTAATGTTTTATTAGATGCTGGCTTACATATTGGTTTACCACTGTATCAACGTTTAGTTGATCTTGCTGGTGGCGATAGCGTAGTATTAGTTCCTGAAGCACCATTGTCAAAACATACAATTGCAGCTTGCTTTCAAAAATTATCAGAAACTAATTATGTATCTTTTCAAGGATATTTGAAGTGTGGGAATTTAGGTTCCCGTATTCTTCTTTCACCAGCTCCTATGGTAAATAATAAATAAAAAAGTAAATGAGACTTCAGATTCTGTGTGACATTATATTATTTTAGCCATACACTAAGAAGACAGATTTTGAATTAGTATCTGGTTTAATGATATCAAAAACCATAGAAATATGTGGATTTATATCAGTAGCAGATGTAGGTAGTCCTAGTGCTATATCTAGACATTTGGTGTTACCATTGGCCACAGAAAAAAGTCCAAGCATGCAAGGAATATCTTTAGAAGAAGATTCAGATACAGATGAGAATGGAGATGAGGGAAAAGTACCATCTTTTTGCGTATTATTACATGGAGCTTTAAAGGTAATATTTTAACAAATTTAATCTTGTAATTGGGTAGAAATTAAGGAATGAATATTTCTTATAGGTTGAAAATATGGTAGCTCTTTGTTTGTTAAATAGTGAATGGTATGGCTTTATATATTCATGGGCGGATACAAAAAAAAAGTCAAATTTAATGTTAACAGTATTAGAACCAGGTTTAGATGTTGTGCCTTGGTTAGGTAATTTTAGCAATTTAGGTCCTATTGATGCAGCAAAAGGTGTTGCTGTTAGTTTTCCAGTTAGGCCAAATGAAAAAAGGAGTTATACTCAAAATGCACCTTCTTGGATTCGCCAAGTTGGATTGCAATCAGATATTCAGAAAATTTTGAGGCACGCAAGAAAATTACCTGAAAAAACTCAAAACTTTTATAAGGTAAGATATGAAAGAGTAGAAAGGGATGACATACAATTTTAATGAATGTTTCTATTTATAAATTTTTTGATTACAGGAAGTAAATCGATTGCGTAGAG
The DNA here is from genome assembly GCF_011392965.1 of Frieseomelitta varia. NCBI lineage: Eukaryota > Metazoa > Arthropoda > Insecta > Hymenoptera > Apidae > Frieseomelitta > Frieseomelitta varia. The sequence continues at coordinate 126,320 of NW_025110191.1, read as the reverse complement.
CTGCGGCATCAATGGGATTTGTAGAACTCCTAGAAGGATTGGCCTGCATTTTAGAACGGGAATGTACATTATTACCTCCAAATCTAAATCCTGACTGTACAATTCAAATGGGTCATGTAGCTTCCTTAATAAGAAAACCAGAGTTTCTAGAGCTTAGATACAATATACCACCAGCACGTACAAGATTTCAACATGGAGGATCATAAATAACATAATGACATGTATATATATTAATATACAACAACGATTTTTACAATTAAGAATAATTACAATATTTTAAATAATCGTTAATATTTATTAAGTATTATTTTATAATTATAATTTTTGTATTATAAAATTTAGTGTTTACTTTTTTTCATATCCTGAATAATACAGTATAAAATATCATATAAACCTTTTGCATTTTGTACACTTGAATATCGATTGAAATCTGGAACATGAACAAATATTGTCTTTTTAGGTGCAATTTCTAGAGATTTGTAAAATATATATTCACACAAATATCTTCCTGCATCATATGAAATACAAGCATTACATTCTGTTCTGTCTGAATTTTCATTGATTATGTTACAGACTTGTTTGACATTGATTTCAGTTTTCAAAATTTTAGGCTCAATAATACTTTCATCTGGACATTTGTTAAATATATCTTCTCTCATGTAGCCATTACTGTGAGCACAACATTCTATGGTTAAACATTGCGCTTTGTGGCTTACCCCTACATGTATAACTACCTAATAAAAAACAAAGAAAATTACTTATATTCATCAAATTGTAAATTGATTGTAAATAAGAATTTACCGTAGGTTTATATTCTTTCCAAAGCTTAGGTATACATGCTGCTACATCTTGATATGAAACTGGAATCTCTTTTATAATTATTTCAACGTCCACCATCTCTTGAGAATTAATACATAATTTATTTAATTCCTTCACGGCTTCCCAACTGGCGTTAATAACATGACTGCCAAATGGTCCAAATCCAGTAATTAAAGCTACATATTTTTTACCTTCCATTGTTAAATACAATAACTATTTTATGTAAAGCACATTTTCATCTGTTTCAGTAATATTTGATTTGTGTAGAGCTCTGCTATTGTCACTTTATCACAGCTTGATAAGCGTATTTTTGTCATAAAGATTTATGATCCAGAAATCATACACAAGCAAGATACAAAATAAATCTAACATTCAATGTCTCACATTTTGAGGAAAATAATAAATTGTTTTTAATTCTATAACTTATCAAATTTTAATGCACAATTTCGTTTAAAGTTAAGGTCAAAATTAAATACATATTACATATATTGTACATCTGATTCATTGGGATTTCACGATTATTTTGGTTTTTTCTAGAAAACGATTATAAAGCGGTAAGGTAAAAATTTTTCAATGAAAATCGTACATAAATTCATATATGAATAAACTGAACATAATTATATTTAGATAAAAGTTTATTACTCATAATACATGGATCTTTTAAAATTTAAAACGAACAAAGTTATGTTTTGAAAGATTGATCCATTTCCAAAAGTGCTGTTATTCCATGTTACACATACATTGTAGATGTGTAAGATTCCTATCTTACATATATTTAGAAGTATAAATGATGTACATAAAATAGACAAAGGTAAGGGATCTTAACTAATCAAATACAACTCTTCAATTCAAATTTCAAATTGGAAGAAATTAAACATTGATATTACTTAAGAATTCATAAATTTTTGTCACAGATAAGATATACTTAGTCTGTGACTTTTATTTCGCAAGATAAATAAAATAAAAAAAGAAAGTTCTAAAGATAAAACTACAAAACATAAATTAATCCTTTAAATTAATTTTCTTTGCAAAATAAAATTTAATCGATTTATAATCATTAAAACACTAGTGGTAAAATCTCTATTAGTATCCTCATCGCACTCTACTGCCCTCCTTGTCAACCGCGCGTACATCTCTATCCTTGTCGCACGCTGTGCTCTCCTTGTGTATCGTGCATGTATGTCTGTCCTTATCGCACGCTACTGCCCTCCTTGTCTAACAGCGATAGACAAGGAAAGCAATAGTGTGCGACAAGGACAGTCTTCGATCTATTGAAAAAAAAATTCAACTTTTTACACACGCGTTTTTCTGGGACAAAACACACATAGAAAGAAAGCGGGGAGCCTAATTATAAGGAGGCATATGAAAAAGTTCGGAAATTATTCCTCTTAATTAGGTTTTTCTCATAATTAGTGCGAACTGTCACAAAATGGACATGGTGGCGCCATCTAGCGGTGACTCGGTGGTACTAATAATTTATAAAACTACTTATTTCTACATTTTACGGGTCAACTGAGGTATGAAAAGAAAGCTAAGGGTCTACTTAGGATAATACAATCACAAAAATTCGCAAATCATTTCGCTAAATTAGGTTTTTTCGCAAATGAAAATTTCTCTGTTTTACGGGGTATGAAACACTAGCGCCGCGTTGTGGCAGAACGGTGGAACTAAACGCTCTATAATCATATAAAGGAAATAATTAATTTTAATTTTTCACGCTACAAATTTGCACTCCACGAGCATATGTTTCAAAGATAATGCTATCAATTACGTTCGCAAATAAATCTGAATCCAATATTCACTATAGTTTACGAGAAATTATGCACTCACTACTGGCACTACTATTAACGTAAACGAAATTGAAACATTCTTTATACACGTAAA
>NW_025110191.1:115828-123161 GCF_011392965.1 Frieseomelitta varia | reverse complement strand
TTAGACAAGGAGGGCAGTAGCGTGCGATAAGGACAGACATACATGCACGATACACAAGGAGAGCACAGCGTGCGACAAGGACAGAGAAGTACGCGCGGTAGACAAGGAGGGCAGTAGCGTGCGACAAGGACAGAGATATATGCACGATAGACAAGGAGAGCAATAGCGTACGACAAGGACAGAGATATACGCGCGGTAGACTAGAAGAGCAGTAGCGTGCGACAAGGACAGCAGTATTAATTAGTTCTACCGTTTCACCGCTACGCGATGCTAACATTTCAGTTCCTAGTGGCTAGTATATTCAGTCCTTTAGTATACCAAAGATACCCATCCATAAATAAATAGCTGCTATTTTTGTTATATATCACAGGACGAAATATATTTTTTGGTTTGTTTATTTACATTCGAAATGTAGACAAACAAGTTTTTCCAGAAAATTGTGCCGAAAAGTTTTTGACGGCTATGAATTTTTGTTTTGTTTACGAATTTCATTTATTCATTTACATTTTGGTTTTGTTTACAAATAAAAAATAAAATGAAAATAAACAAACGATATTTGTAAATATTTGCAAATAAAAAATTCTAAATTTTTATAGTAATACAATGTTAAAAATGTCATGTAATTTATGCTTGTATAACATTTATTTTAAAAAATATATACGTATTAAATAATTCTTGGAAGTGTTCCTTTCTCGAGAAAATGCTGATTAATATTCCCGATGATTCATGGTTTATGTCTTAATTTTATCCAGTTTTCTTGTGTGCTGTGTTCACATACATTTATATGAAACGATTTGGCGCACGTTCAACGTAAATACGACCAATGATACGACGAATGTCCTCTCAACGTTTCAATGATCATGTGTCACCAGCTTAAAATGTATTTACTTTTTCGAATGTGCGAGACACTATCTAGTTGGTATCTTACCAATGATGCATAAGGGGGAATCAGTTAGGGGAAATGGCTGATAAAGTATTAGGTGATGTTTTGACAATTTTGTTTCTTTCGTTACACTAATTGAAAGAGAAGCGTGTTATATTTCAAGATATGTCTTAAACTGTATTGTGAATTATACACTTCAACGAAGACCGAAAATATCTGTCGATGAATGTGCCTAAGTTGAGGAAGAAAAACTTGTCAAAACCTGTCTCGATGTGTTTCGAGTAGCTGCCATTAAGAAATGTTCGTTATAAACGTCTAAATAATTTTTTTTTTGACAGCCTCCTCGAGGAGATTATGCTAAATAAAATAAATATGTATATATAATTCAAGTTTATATTTGAAGCAGAAGCAATTTATGTTTGTCGTTAAATAAGTTGCTCTTCGTTGTTGAAAATTGATACAGTATTATTTCATAAAGAATAGGTAATTGTTTTGTAAAGAAGTGATAATTGCTTTCAGCATTTCGAGATAAGATAAATTTTGTTCTAATCAATTTTAAAGATAATATATTTTGTTGCAGATAATCAAGACTTCCTATTGATAGGCAAATTTATCTAATGTAATGACACAATGATACAATGATGTAAAAGTGTTTATGACATTTCTATAAAAGAGAAATGGAAATGAAATACTTTTGAGGGCAATAAGATGCCTGTCAAACCATTCAATAATGGGACAGCATTTCGCTAGTCTCAGGGAATTTTTTAGAATGGATAGTGAAAGGCAGTCTTCCGAAGCATGTACTAACGTTATCCAGCCAACGCAGTTAAAGATGATGAATCAGGATGATATAGAAAATTTATTGAATTTGAGTCTGATTCTACACGAAGAATGCAAGACAGATGGGAATTTGGATAACGATAATTTAAATTTAGATCTAGATAATCACAATTCTAGATTTGAAACTTTATACAGTCAACCAATCGAAGTGCAGGATTCAAAGAAAATTTGTAATAATGGAAATATTACTAGAGAGATATGTTTTAAGCAACAGGAAGCATGTTGCAGTAGTTCAGGAAGTAGTAATACTAGTAGTAGTTCTGAAGATAGTCCTGTTAATCCTCCTTTAAGAAGATCTTCTAAAACTTTATCGTTTGGAAAACGAAAAGGTAAAAAATATATTTTTCGTGTATTTTCATGTTTGTGTGTTTATTTGATATATATGATTAATGCTGAAAATTGATATGAAATTTAATATTATTAGGTAAACAACGCAATAAAGATCAAAGCCCAGTGTGCACTCATGTTCTGTCTTCGAAAAAGAAGAGGAGTAGCTGGGTATTAAAGTTTAACTGTGCCAAGAACAAAAGTTCTAAAAGTACAGATATTATCCCTAGTCAAGGGAATAACAGTTTAGATTGCGTTTGCACTGGTTATAGAAGAACGGAAGAACACCCAATGGGAGCTGGTGTTATATTTAATAGTCGATCTGCTCCTCAAAGTCCAGTGCTGGGACCACTTCCGCCCAGTCCTGTGATTGATCTTTCAAGATTTAATCCGGAAGAATTTCCAATGGAAGTATGTCTTATTATTGCATCCGCAATTTGTATAAAAGACTTGGAACAGATTTTAATAATTTTTGTTGCAGGATTGTGACAAAAGAGCACGGCTACAACGTGCACGAGAAATGGAGGAAGGCGTTGAACCCCCTCCTGGTTATAAACCTAACTATCCTTCGGGAATTCAAGTACACCCAAATGGGATAACGGTAGATAGTTTAGCAGCTTTGTTCCAAGCGCATGCAGGTATACAAGCTGCTGCGCTCACAGCATTATCGCAAATCGACTTTACGTTAATTCCAAATATTGAAAGGCCAGCACATACGCAGGTAGATTGACTAACTTTTATTTAAACAGAAATAACAATTAATTTAAATTGGATTAATGATTGTTAACGTCTGTGTGTATATTTTCACAGGTTGATTATGTTCATTGTCTTGTGCCAGATCTTAGATCAATTACAGCTTGTTCTTTTTATTGGGGTAAAATGGATCGATATGAAGCTGAACGTTTATTAGAGGGCAAGCAAGAGGGCACGTTCTTGTTACGCGATTCAGCTCAAGAGGAATTCATCTTTTCTGTTAGTTTTCGAAAGTATGGACGATCGTTGCATGCCCGAATTGAGCAGTGGAATCATAAATTTAGTTTCGATTCGCACGATCCAGGAGTTTACGCTTCAGAAACGGTATAGAATACAATTGTATTTTTAAAGATATACTCCAAGTAAACAGTACATGTAAATGGAAATATAAAGTATCATGCGGTTCATTTCTTTTCAGGTATGCGGTTTAATCGAGCATTATAAACATCCATCATGTTCCATGTTCTTTGAACCTATGCTTACTATACCATTTCATCGAAATTTCGCTTTCCCTTTACAACATTTATGTCGAGCAGTAATTACGACACGGACGACATATGATGGTATAAATAAATTACAATTGCCAAAGACGCTTAAGAGTTATCTCAAGGAATATCATTACAAGCAAAGAGTACGAGTTAGGCGATTAGATACCGAGAATGATTTACAACCAGATGGAAGATCCATATCATATTTACCTTTAATGTAAATCTCTGTATTCATATTTAATAGAGTTTGTCAGGCATTATTTTACTGATTTTGCATTCGTATCTACCACTTTATTACAGTAATATATGCCACATATATATATATATATATATATATATATATATATATATATATATATATAAATAATAGCAGAACTAATATCACTGCACAGGTATCAATACATATAAAAACTATAATTGATTTTTCGTAAATATTGCAAAATTCGAAAAACTATCTTTTTTTTCGTCTAGTAGTATCCGTCCTTTCTTTTTCTTCACGTTGTATTATATTGCAAACTTGCGATTAGAATTACATTTTTTGTTATCTGCATCTGTATGATTACGAGTATTTTAAATAATTAATTTAAGCGTCTGTAAAAGAAGATTGATTTCGAATTACTACTTTTTTTTATTTATAATATTAGAGATTGAAATTACGTTTGCGTAACATTTTGTGCTTAACAAAAGGATCATAATATATATTAGCAAACAACTCATACGCATATTCAACATAAACTGAAACATTAGTATAATCGAGACAGTAATTGTTGTTTTTCATTTTATCATGATCTCCTACATTTGCATCACAAATACATTAATTGAAAAATAAAAAAAAAAGACGAGTAACATGTAAATACATTAAAATAACAGCTTGAAATATACTGCACATTCTAAGTTTTATATAATTTAGCGATATCAAATCTTTCTTATCATGTTCTTTTTTTCTTTGTAACATGTTAACTTAACTTAATCACTTGAAATATAATTTAGTTTATACATTATGTTTAAAAAGATTAGATATTATTATGTTTAAAAAGAATTAAAAATACTTGAGATCTAACATCATTGTCTTGAATTGCTTTATATTGAAATATACCTGTCACTTTTTAGTTTTCAAGAAGTTTAATCCTCTTGTTTTGTTTATTTATAATACAAATATTGATATTCATTGTTATTAAATATAAATGATACTTTAGAACTGTGTTCTAAATGTACGTAATGATCTTAAACTTTGGCAGATTAATTATTAGATTAACTATATTACACTTTGAAAAAGATTAATGTTTTATTAGATACAAAAAGGAATAGTTGTATAACATAATACAGTTTTAAAGAGATATTTCTTTATACAATCAATAGATTAATGTATGATTGTAAATACAGAAATTTACTATCAGCTTAATACATAATAATTACAGATTTATCTGCTTTGCGAAGTGCAACAGTAATTTCTCAGCAAGTTTCTCTTATAATAAATTTAGAGAATTAAAATAATATTTCTGTTGGATAAAACACATGCTGCATAATAGGTAGCGCTATTTTACAATTAAAGAAGAAGAATGAAAGGAACAGTATGATGAAAAATATATCTGTATATAACATGTAGGAATAACATATTAATTTTTAAATGCTTCATTGGTCACAAATATTGATTTGTTACAATATTTTTAAATATATGGAATTATATATTATAATACAACATTGTTATCACTTTAATGTACATTCTTAAAAGGATACTGATAAAATTCCTCTCCCATTTTTCAACCATATACAACTCCGTAACAAGCATATATCTAAAGTACCAATACTTTAAAAAAGAAAATAATCTTTGAAGCAGATTAATCATATTTGCAATTATCCACGAGACGACTAAATCGAAGTAGTAAGGTTATGTTGCTATTAGAAAAGAATACGTGATAACGCGATGACACGTACCAATGTTTAAACATAAAGTGTCACGAAATATTGAACGTTTCTAAAATAAATTGATTACTGGAATAAATGATCAAAACTGCACTTAAACTTTCGACGTTGATAGTTCTTTGCGAGTCGATAATGAAATCACAAAAAACATTAGGGAATGTATTCAAAGAAAAATCAACGATGGCTAACGAGTGTAATTACCAAGTATTGTGGAGCAGCGAATTTACCTGCACCATTTTAAAAGAAAAAGAAACATTTTATGTTACTTCACATTACGTTATGAGAGATTTTTTAGTATGTAATCATTAAAATATTTTAACGCGTTTTGCATGTCTTGATACTTTGCTACAGCGCAAGCCTCCTCAAGTGAGAGCCATTTAAACGCTTGATGCTCGTGTGACAATCGGATAGGTTTCTCAGGATCTAGTAACTCCGCTAGCCAATAAACGACAACCTTGGGCTTCCCGTTCACATGATAATTCAGTTCGTGTTTCACGTTTTCAAAAATGTTCAAATCGCTAGCCAATAAGCCCGCTTCTTCTTCTGTTTCACGTAATGCGGTTTCCATGTCTGATTCATCAGGGTCGACGTGACCTGCGAAGCAAAGTACAGACATTTATGCAAATCGCATCGAAAAATACCATTGTATGCATAGAAGTCACTGTCGCATTCTATGCTTCGCAAAAAAAAAAAGGGATTCGATTCTATTTCTCTGTGGAGGGTTAGGGTGTAATGAGGTTCGAGTAACGTGAAAATGAACAAACTATTATATCACAAACCTTTCGGTGGTGTCCAATGATGCTCGCCGTAAGACACTTGCATTAGGAGGTACTCGATCATTCCTCGAATACGTCGAAATATAACAAAACCGCAAGCGCGTTTTGTCATCTTGTGTTTGCTTAGGAAATTGTTGCTACGTTTGCGTTTTCAGCTACTGAATAGCCACGGACAAGTGGCGACAGGGTCGTGACAAAGAAAAGCTTGTAATTGTCACGACTTACGTTATGCTAGATGGATATGCCTTGACCATTGTAAATTCGAAGAATTTATTAATTGAACGATAATGCCGTGGTGAGAAAACATATGTCAGGGTAAAAATTACATGGGATTATTTTTAAAAATAGAAAACCATTTGAAAATCCATTTTGGTACGTATGACTGTTGGTCGTTTGTTTTGACGCTTGAACAGATCGGAAGTAGAAGAAAAGTTAGATACGTCGGAGAACATCTTCGGAGATCATCGTAGGATACGTTATAGCATTCACGAATGAGAATTTCTGAAAACTGAAAATTTCAATGAGAGAAAGAGACACTGTCCTCCTGGCAAATGAAATGTTCCGTTTTGCCTCGAGTCGTTTATATTGTTTAACATTTCTCCTTTTACATCAGTGAACATGGAACAGGTGTTTTACATATCTCCGTAGAAAGTCGAGGTTCTCTGGATATTCGCAATGAAAACGCGAATTTATAAATAAAAATAAAGAAATATATATTGACGTGTTTTTCTTTTTTCTTTTTTCCTTCAATTTTGTCTTCGATTTTCCTTTTCATTTGCGTTTTTCTTTTTCTTTTTTAATCATTCTTGTTCGAGCGATTGTTATCACAGAACATCATGGCGTGTTAAAAAGTCGTTTGAAAGGATAGAACGTTTACCCTGTTGCGCGCGTACAACTTCGAAAGGAATCTGAATTGGGAAACAATGTGTGTTACCATTTTATTATAAATGTTTCTGCTACATTTTGTTGGCTAAATACCGATCACCAGAAAACACTTAGCAAAGCTGTATGTACGTACCTATCTACAAATTGTCACGTGTACATTGCGTATGTATGTTTTATCGTGTGGGCATGTATACGTGTGCATGTACGTGTGTTACATGTGTGTGTATGTGTGCGTGCAGGGCGAAGTGATGTCACTGGATGGATGACGAACCGAACCGAACCGTATCGAATCAAACCAAATCAAATCGAATCGAACCGGATCGGACCGGATCAGATTCGGTATTCATTTCTCCCTCTATCGTTTTTTTTTTTTTTTTTTTTTTTTTTTTTTCAATTTTTGTCGTCGATTCAATTGGATAGGTTCGGTAACAAAAAGAGATCTTTTCAAAGCTATGTTC
>NW_025110191.1:88531-115818 GCF_011392965.1 Frieseomelitta varia | reverse complement strand
TTTTTTTTACTACTTACATAATAGAAAAATCACAAAAGCTTTTCGCCGGTGCGGCGCGATGAGGGTAGAGACGCGCGACACGAGCGAACCATGCGCTCGCCGTTTCGAATCGCTGCATTGGTGTGTCTGTCATCCGTTCAGCTTTTTTCCATCATTACGATTTACTTGTTCCACTAGTGTTCCTCTTTAAACTCTCGAGTTCTCCTCTTTAAGCGTCGATCATCAATTTACATTATATATTTGACGAAGCAAGCGAATGGCGAGCGGCGAACGAGCGAGTGAACGAACGAACGAACGAACGAACGAACGAACGAACGAACGAACGAACGAACGAACGAACGAACGAACGAACGAACGAACGAATGAACGAACGTGTATTTATATCGTTACAGTGGAGTACCGTTTTCGCGCCTACTTGCATCTTACAAGGAATATATCATTAACGCTACCGAAGGATCTTATTTTGTAACATTAATTCATAATCGCTATAGTAAAGATACAGTTTTCTACAGTATGTCGTGTCTTTTTTTGTTTTTTCTTTTTTTTTTCTTTTTTGCGTAACGACGACTGCATCTGGACTTGCACAGGGTGGTGTTTCTTTTTCATCGACACGCGTGATTCTATATCCTTCTTCTCTCCCCCCCCCCCCCCCCCCTCCCCTTTCCCCTTTGCAATACTTTTATGCTTTTTCGTATCTGTCGTTCCTCCTCCCTTTTTCTGTCTGTTCTTTTTGTTTTCATTTCCTTTCTCTCCTCCCTTTTCTTTTTGTACATAAAGGAATCGACAAAGGGAGAGTTTCTCGGATCGGTAAATTTTGGGCAGGCTATTCGACTTTCGCGAAGATCTCCTGATCGCTGTGTTACAACATCATTATTCACGCAAAATCGCGTCCTCGATTGCGCAATCACGCGTTCTCATCGAGGAGCTCGATGCGAATGTCACTTGAAAATGTGAAGCTTCATTGGCCACTAGTCGAACGACAAACGATCCCCTTTGCAACTTATTGCGGATATAATCAAAGGAAATAATATCGATGCTGGTTACACTTAAACGCTTACATGCATAATAGTTCATTATCGTAGATCGAAAATTTGGTTTTCGCGAATTCGTTCTACGAACGCGAGAACGACATTGTCACAGATCGTTGATGATGATGATGGCGATGATGATGATGATAATAATAATAATAATAATAAAAATAAAAATAAAAATAATAATAAAAAAGTAATAATAATAATACTTGGTCGTTAACGGCGACTCGAAAGAACCGTGCGCCGGAGAAACATGCGCGCTGAACAATGGACATTTTTTCATCGAATCGAAAATGAAGACTTTTGCTCGACATTTCGGAGGCACGTTCGTGTGTTTCGTCAACACGTTAGAAACTTGAAAAAAATCATTCGAGTTTTGTATTTATTTAAATAAATTAGTCACTGCCTGCCTGTGTAACGTAGACGATTAATCTTAGGCAAATATATAAAAAGATCGCGCGATACTCGAGTCTCGAACTTTCTTTCGTTTTCCTCGTTTTGTCCGCACCTTTTTCCTTTCCCCTCTTGTTTCACGTTTCCTCTTCCTTTTTTCCGCTCTGCTTTCCTTGTCTCTTTCATTCATTCTCTCTCTCACTCACTCTCATTCTCTCTTTCTCCCCCTCTTTCTCTCCTTTCGCAGTTTTCTCTTTTTTTTTTTTCAATTTCTTATTTGCATTCTCGGTGTGTGAGGCTTCATTTATTTGGTTAATTTAGTACCTTCGTATATTATATTATATATATACACCAAGTCTCTCTAGTCGCCTCTACATTTACAATAATTCCTAATTTAACTTCATTTAATCGCGATTACATTTGCGAATAAAAGGTTAAATAGCGTAATAGTATATAGCCAATTACAATACTTAAATATAATCTTACATAGTATCCTTCGTAGAAATAACAGATCTCGTTATCGACGATGTCGTGCGCGCGTGCATATTTGCTAGGTATTATTCCGGAATTGTTTTATTTTTTTCTTCCCTTTTTTCGGAGCAAAGTACTTGCATTGTTACTTGCGCGAGATATATACGAGTAGATTCGATCGATAATAATCCTTAAGTTACGATAATTAGTGGCTCCTCTTTCTCTACTTCTGTCCCGATACGTTTAACATTGTGTCGTAACGTTATCGGTATAATATTAATAAAAATAAAAATAAAAATATATATATATAACAATAATAATAATAATAATAATAATAATAATAATAATAATAATATTAATAATAATGATAATGATAATAATAGTAATAGTAATAACGCGTTAATTAATTAATTTGGCTGATCTGCCTACAGTGTCGCATGGTTTTTTTTTTTTTGTTTTTAAACTTATGATATAGATAAAAAAGTAGGTTGTTGTAAAAATATTTGAAAGTGTGTAAATGGTTCGGCGCGTGCGTGTTGATATACACTCGCGGTATAATATATCGAAATGGTTGAACTCCTTTCAAACGTTCAACGAACGACAAGTGTGTGAAGATGCTTTTTTTCCTCCCGTATGTGTACGAGTAAAAGTCTACGTATTCCTTTACAGATTATTCGAATAGTTTGATCGATTATGTACAAACAGACCGCTTGTCTTCTTAAGTGCTCCTTACATATATAAAACAATTCGAAAAAGTGAACGTTGCGAAAAGAAAGACTCTCGGATATAGTAGGTATTCTGCACAATGCGCGCGGCTCTCGATCGAACGTCTCGATCAAAACATCCACTTTTCTCCGAAGAGTGCGGCCCTCTCTTGTCTCTCCTATTCATCCCGTCTCTTCCTTTCATCTTGGCCCTTCCGATTTCTTCTTCTTTGCTCCCGTCTCCTTTTCTCCCGCATGGAGAAGAAAGTATCATCAATTTCATCGATACGCATCTCGTTAGGCACAGTTTAAAGATGTAGCAAATAAAGACGTAGAACGTGTTTCTTTTTTCTTTTTTCTGTTTCTTTTTTTTTCCTCCCCCTCCTACCCTCCCGTTAACGAGTTCGACAAATGAACAAGGCAAGGAGAAAGAAATTGGAAAATACAAAAGAGATCGAGTGTAACTCCGAGGAAGAAGAGCGTAAGCGAATACAGGATTGGCTGAGGTTACGCAAAACGGCGATTTTTTTTTTTTCACAGTTGCCACAGGAGACGGTGTTGCGAACGAACGTTGCTCTGAGTACATAATACTGTGTAAGCGTCTAGCGTTTTCAACTTGACGGCGGGCCGTACTGGCGTGACGTGCGCGATCGAGAGAGTTACGATTGATGGGCATCGGGCGTCTCGAAACGATCGATACGACGATGCGTACGATTATCTTCGGGTTATCGAAGTTGTCAGGAACTGTCCTTTGCATGCCAAAACGAGAAGAACATGTAGAGAAACAGTGTTTTACCACGGTCGTGTAGTGTTCGACACGCGGTACACGTTCGACTCGTTGGTCGATTTTCTATTTCGATTCCCCTTCTCTTCCTTCCTTTTGCCTCCGCGTCTTTTCCCTTCTCCGTGGCGCCATTGGATTCATTCACATCTTTGTCCGATCAACACCTCTCCACAGTTCTACTCACACTCCCACACGACAGTCTTCTCTCATTGTATTGTTCCGCGTCCAGACGATTTCACGAATGAACCGACCTTTCGCTTCATTTCGTTTCGTTTCGTTTCGTTTCGTTTTTTCTTTTCTTTTCTTTTCTTTCTTTTTTTTTTTTTTTTGGCACTCGGGAGTATTTGAATACGCGCGCGTTCAACGGTCACGGATTACAGTGATTTGTTTTCGAGGCTTTCGAAGAATTAACACGGGACGACGGCGTAACGCGTTGATAGATCGTTGGATCGGTGACCGGTGATCAATGATCAGTGAGAGCTCGACTCGGCCGACGTTTACTTTCGTTGCTCGACTGGGACAAGATTCAAACGAAGATTTCTCGGTTATTGGTATCGGAATGAGAGTTGGAACCGGAACCGGAACTGAGACCGGGGCCGGAACCAGAACGAGAACCGGAATCAGTGTCGGACTCGATATCGATATCGGTGTCGGTGTCGGTGTCGGTATCGGTGCCGATATCGCCGACCGGATTAGAGTCCCAGAAGAAGGAAAAATGAAAGTCGTCGGTAACCGTGAATCCGTGTCATCGATCACGAGAGCGTTATGGATTGGCGCGAGTGGATAGGGCGCCAGTTGTCGGCAGTCACAGCTTGAGTTCGTTCGCTATTTTGCTAGCAATGTTTTTGAAGCCGATCGACGTGCCTGAGATCCGTTTGAACCGTACACCGTTCAGAGAAAGCCGTGGCAGTTTACAGACTTCGATCTCCCATTGTACTTGGCTGTCTGTCGCCGCGTCGCCGTGTGCGCAGAGAAGCAGGAACCTTTCGCGTTGCTCGTACTGACACTTGTTCGCGTCCAATACCTAAAAATTGACACACGCGTTAATAACAATTAGTCCCTGTTTCACCAGCGTGCAAAGAACACGCATAATTTTCGATACACCAGTATTCGTCTTCTATTACGTGTGTTCACATGTGTATTTAAGTGTAGTATGTACATATATAATTGACTACTGTGAGGTTTCGTGTTTTCTCTAAATTGTCGAAAATAAAAAATCTCGACTTAATGTGTCAGATTTCCGATGTTATAAAAACAAGAACATGTCTTTAGAACCACATGACTCGATACAAACTAGTTTCGACTATATAAAGTGAACACAGGTTTTTATCTATATATAATACTTAATGATTGAACGTATTATGTGCACGTACAAGTGTCTCAACTCATTAAAGACCGAGAAATAATTCATCACGATACTATGAGTGGTTCAATCTTTTCAAATTTCATAGAATATTGGTGGAAGATAATTTCTTTTGTAAGCCAAATATCAAAAATTAAAATTTTACGTGCCACATAAGCATTTTATGTATTTTAGTAAACGTTCAAAATCGTAATCTCTAATTAATAAATCTCTTTCTTTTCGCTTTGGTATTAGAATTTCGACAGATATATCATAATATCCACGAAATTACTATACTCTTTTTTTTTTTTTCAAAGAGAAACGTTTTAAAGATATACGATTCAGTGTAATACCTTTCGTATTTCTGACATGATTTCGTTCGGATCTCGACTACTCGTGGTTTTCATGCTCCAAGTGAAACGGAGACTGCGTGGTTTAACCTGCTCATCGTTAGTGGTTGCACCGCTGTAACAAAAGAACGTTTTAAATCTGTTCGTTCAATTGGCGCGTTGTTTCGAACGACTGACACGTGTATTGGTCTCAATTTTGCATTCTTGCGTCATATCGCATCTCTGTTCCTCTCCTCTCTCGTCGGTTCATTGATATCTCGATAGTTGCGGAACACGTGCATTAAGATTCCATAAAGCCATTTCGTTGGATCATCGAATGCTTCGTAAAGACGCAAACGTAAAAAACGTGACATGCGTGCATACATGCAAGATGTGTCGCATACATACTGACACGTTTGTACAGGGGTAGGAAAAAAAAAAAAAGAGAGAAGCTAATAACTCTGCGGAGAAATGTTCTAATTCTGTGCATAGAGATCGGTCAAAAGATCTCGAATGCGAAACAGCGTGACGACGACAGTGTGTATCGCGACGCTTTCCTTTCTTCTCCTGTCCTTTCGTTGCATTTCATTTCATTTCATTTCATTCATAGGTGTAACACGCAACTGCGCGTACACGGACACTTTCTTTCTTTTCTTTGCCTGTCTCTCGCGATCTACTCGTAGGATATCAGAAAAGAAAAAGGTAAAAAAAAAAAAAAGAAAAGAAAAGAAAAAATCGTCTCGACCTAGCATTCGTAGAGCTGCGGGATAAGAGAGAAAGAAAAGAAGAGAGATAATTGATAGGAAGGTGATAGTGATAAGATAGATAGACAGACAGGTGGATAGATAAAAAGAAGGGAGAGAGGAGACAGCATGGAGAAAACTGTATTAGAAACATACTGTCCCTATGAGATACATTCTTTTCTACCCATCACTCGGTTACTCGGGTTATTCGTACACAATTATAATTATTATTGCGTGACAATCAACGCATCAGTATCGTATACGTATTGTTTGAAGTGTCTGATATTTTCTGTGAATATTCTTTTTCGCAACGTTGTTCTTCGAATTTGTAAAGAGGCGCCCAACCTATATTCTACGTGTCGTAATGAAATAATCTGCATGGATGTACGTTGCGGTCAAGCGTCTCGATAGAAAAATTCAAGTAAAGAGACAGACTCGAACGAGGTCTGTGACAAACGAACGCAAAAACGAAAGGGGGAGGTGGAAAAAGAAAGGAAAGAAAAGAAATAGAAAAAGCGGTGACAAGAAAAAAGAGAAAGAAAGAGAGAGAGAAAGAAACAAAAGAATAAAAATAAAAGAAGAAAAAAAGAGTGTAACAGAATGTAACGGATAAAATATGAAATTAGAGTGTATGGACCATGGTATTATGGTATGTAGCAACGTACCTCACTACTGGGTGCTTGGGAGGTACGGATGGGTCCATGGGGCTGAAATAACAAAACAAAGGTAGTTGCAAACACTAAACATGACAAATCATCAAATCAAATTCAGGTAAATTCAGTTCATACGTTTAAGCACCACCATTCTTTCTATCATCAATAGCATTACCTATTTGGGAATATTGGTGAGTTACCACAGAAACGATGGGATCGGTACAATGACAGCGTTGATAAAAAAAAAAAAAAAAAAAAAAGAAAAGAAAAGAAAAGGTCGATCGAGACACGATGCGCTTGTTTACATTGCTTTGAATTTCATTATCGCTCCTCTAGTTCGTTTCAGAATGAAGTTGATCAAATGCTCGGTTAGCACGATTGCATCACTATTGCAAAGGGAGATACGATCCATGTAAAGCATCTGTTGTTCGAACTAAAGCAGATTGCACGCAACGCAATTTTTAATAGAAATACGAACACGGTAGAAATAATTTACTTGCTTTCGAACAGAGGATTTATAAATAAATTGATACAACATGTATAAGGCAGTTTTAACATATTTATTAATATGAAATTATTTACTATTATTGCTTCTTAAAATTATTTTAAATAATATTTCTATTCAGTTTCTATATACCAGCTATTTACTGCCCTCCGTATCGTAAAAGATCTGAAGTTCAGATAGATCCATTGAAAGATTTTTCCTTTTTTTTTTTTTTTTTTTTTTTTTTTAATTGTCGAGAAATGCATCGCGACAAATTTAAAGTAAATTTATTATTCCTAATTAATTGACGTTGTCACGAGTTGAGGAGAACTTTGAAGATCGGTAATACAATACGAGGCGCCAAACGTTGGAACGTGTAAGATGCTATTCGACCATTGTCTGGTTCGTGGGAGCAGCCGTTCGGTTGCCAAGAGGCAATCCGCGACTTTGGACGTGGATTTTTATTGTGGTTGCTGTTCGCTTGACTCACGATCGTTCTGCCGTGATATGTTTCGTTAGATGTTGGAAATCGATATGCACGTCTCATACACACTTGACACAAGTCAAACATTTTCTTTTTTTTTTTTTTTTCAGGAAGAATGAAAGATCGCAGACACATATTGGCAAAAAGAACATCATTCTTAGGCGAGAGCGAGTTATTTTAAATTGCAAAACATCTCTACAATCTAACCATATAGCGGAAAACGTACAAATCAAACATCCTACAATAATTCTTTCATTATTCAAAGAACAAGTCGAAATGTATGACCATAAATTATCTTGATTGGCCATTCTCCGACGCATGCGCGACAATTGAATCATGCATCAAACGAAACGTTCCTTAACCACCGACTAGAGTGCAGCAATAATTTTTTTCACGAAACCGACCGCAGTTCCTTTCGACAGAGGCTAAACCAAAAGCTAATTCAACGAAAATTTCACTATGTTTGAACGAGTGCTTTGTTTGATGATAGATTACCATAAATTGCTACAAATGAAGCAGCAAATAAATAAAGTAACATACTACTAAATGAATAAAGTAAAGTAAAGTAAGTAGCATTAGTAAATAAAATTATTATTCCCAGATCATCTTCACGGGCGAAATACTGGAATTTCGAGGACACCCGGTATATGCACGTGCACACGGTCGCATAGGCGAAAAGAATACGCGGCCGAGCAAGGTGAGGAACCGAGAGGGCACGACGAGGGCCCCCGAGAAAGAGCCGTGAACGCGACGAGGATGGAACGACGCCTATGGAAAGAGGACGAGGAGCGATGAAGAGGCGAGGGGAGATTGAGCGGGAGGGAAACGAACGGGAGACCTTGCACAGCGCGGCTCCGAGCCGCGTAGAAAACGCCGCTTTGTGTTGGGGTAGCCTGTGCATAAGAGAGGAAGTGCCAGGTCTAAAGGAAAAGAAGGCCCTCGTGCGTCTCCGCTGGCGGCGGATTCGCGGCCGTAAAGGCCTGTTCACACGAAGGCACAACGCGAGCCACTGTTTCTCACGGATTTCGTTGAGGTTACCGAAACGAACGACGACGAAAGTGGCGCTGCAGAAGAATTCCTCCAACGGAAAAAGTCCCAGATGGACGCATTTCGAATCTCCCCCTCCTTTTTTTTTTTTTTGGTCTATTTGACGATTCTTCTTGGATGTTCTTTTATGATTAACTTTTTTTGCAATTTTTCTGCTTTACATCTGCTCCCTTTTGAAAATTTTTTTCTTTTTTCACCTCATATTGAGTTTTAGCGTCACTTGTGTCGATTTGAAGCTAGGCACAAAGGCCCAGATACGAATCGTAATTCAAATATCAGAAGCGAGTTTCAAAGTGGAGTTTCTATCTATAAACACGTATCAAGATACAAAAGGTAAATTGGAAATACCTAACGCGGAATAATCCGTCCGTGATGCAACGGCAAAGCCACCTTAATCGCCTGCTTTAACTTTTTCAAATCGTGGAGTCTAAAGATGGAAAAGTAACGACGATAACTTCTGTTTCCTTTTCACAAACCATAAGTCGACTGAATAGAGTCGCATCGCGAATAGAAAATGCCGCGTTGCAACTTTGTTTTTCGCTGGTCGAAGCTTACGTAACGCGTAACATTTCAATGTCCTCCAATTACAATGGTATTCGCGGCACAATCGATCTCCAATTGCTTTCGTGTCACAATGTCGGGGAAACATAGAATTTCTTCGAAACGCGTTTCAAGGTGGAATAATCGGCACATCGACATGGAAAACTCCGACAATTCTTTTTCTTTTTCTTTTGTTTTTTTTTTGTTTTTAACTCGCCTGGAACGAGTGTTGTTTGTAAACTGAATATGCGCGTTTCGAATATTTCTCGCGAGGTCGACTTTTCCCCGCGGGGAACGTTTGAAAAGCAAAACCCGCCGCGGCACGTGGAATCTCGATCGCACGGATTCGTCGAATTCCTTCGGCAAAAACGGTGCAAGAAATCGAAACGTTAACCTTCGATTATAAATATCCCGCCGAACGAATATGGCCGGATAAAAATCTCATTCGTTGTCCGCACGCGCGAGTGTCCTTTAAAGCCACCAATCGCAACGAATTCGAAATTCACTCGACAAAAAAAAAAAAAAAACAGCGTATAAAAAGTTTTAAAAATACACACGAAAGAAATTGCAGTTGAAATCAATTATATTACAATTCGACGTAACGCACGTGTGATGAGAGAAAAAAAAACAAAAAAAGAAGAAGAATCTTCTTCACTTCACACTTCATGGTCACAGTCGTCAAAAGAATCACAGAGCGAGGAAAATGAGATCAGAAGGTGAACTGAACGAAAGGGCCCGGGACCGTGTGAACGAGCCTTAAAGGGGAGGAATAGGCCGTGAAACGAAAGGGAACAGGAAAAAAAAAAAAACGAAAAGGAAAGAGGGAGAAGAAAGAAGAAGCGACGCGTTACGGAGCACGGCGTAAGAAAACTGCATCGAACGGTCTAAAATAAAACACTGCGAGCTACCGCGACGTCCCTGGCGTTTCTCGGAATCCTCTGGTGGCCTCTTCCTGTCGCTGGACGTCGCACACGCGATCTATCCACCGATTAATATATACTCGAAAAGCCATTCGTTAGGATCGGCGCGGATTACATAAAGCCCGTACGACAACGACGTTGCGTAACGCCGAACGCGAAATGGCGTTCTCTCTCTCTCTCTCTCTCTCTCTCTCTCTCTCTCTCTCTCTCTTACTCTTTCTCTTTCTTCTAACGACAATCCATATACGAATAATCGAATTACGTAAAAGCCTTTTGTTTAATAATAGTAAAATTTATATAACTGGTCATTTATACTGTGGCGCTGTACGGCGGCATTGGCTGCACGAAGCACAAAATGGCGGTACTCGATTTCTTACCAGTGATCCTCTGTTTTTGATAGACGATGCCATTTTATAACACCGCGTTAGCGTTCATAAAGTCTCATTGCAACTTGAAACGTTTATTACAAAGGCAAATGCCAAGACAGATGAGCGGAAATTGTTACAGAATGAGTAGACGCGTCTCCTTAAGCCGCGTTCTCAACAGCGGCCTTTCGTTTCAAGTTGACGAAATGATGACCAACATCGCCAAGTGAAAGAGAATTGTCAATAGCCTGTCCCACGACAGAATGTTACCACGTTGTTTCCGCGATTTGGACAAGAGGAGAGCTTCAGCGAGTGTTTGAAGACAAATCCAAATTCAAATTTGACTTACATGTACACACATATTCAAAGTCAAATTAAAATTTCAAATTCAAATTCAAATTCAAATTCAGACTTAAGCTCAAATTCAAATTTATGCGCTAAGCAAACATTTCGCTTGCAATCTTCCTGGTTTTACGAATTTACATCCGAACAAAAATGGGAGCAAAGTTGACAATTGTTTTAAAGTTAAACTCTGAAACAATTTTATGGCTAAATTGTGATAAATTTTTATTTTAATGAATTTACATTCCAACTTAACCTCCAGTTAAAAAATAATCCCTGTAAAATAATTTTATGAAAAATTTTAAAGAGACGAACGACCGCTTGGTTTTTCTTTTTTTCTTTTTTTTTTTCTTTTTGGCGAGTGAAAAGGGACGAGAGCGGAGTACGTTTGTTGCGTCAGCGAGGTAACGAGACAAAGGAGCATAGGGTGGAGGGCGTGTTGATCGAACGACACGGCACTGTTGAACCAGCCTGCATGGGAACGTACCCATAGGATCCTGGCTGGCCCGCCGCGCGCACAAAGGACGAGCCACCTTTTCCGTGTAAACCAGTGCCAGGAGGGATCGTATTTGCGCGCCACGCCGCGCGAACAGGTTTCTGGATGTCCTCCTGCGCGCGTCATTGTCCTCCAGACGTTCTAAATTAGGAGAGTCGCGCAACGTGACGCGGAAAAAACGAAGGGGACGATGGCTGAGAATCTTCCACAGTGTGTATAAACTAGCAGCTACAACCTCACCTAAAAACTAGAAAGAAATTATCCTTCGAAATCTCGAAATCACGCAGCGCACAATCTGACGGCGCATTTTATACAAATTTACGTCATGGCGTACGCGTTGCGTTATCGAAACGAATTTGCATAGATTTATAACAGTTGATTGATTACGCCGCGAGCATTATTATTATTATTATTTCAGAAGGGGGAGGCGGGGCTGATTCCAAATGCGATCGGCACGATATCAAATATTCAAGATGTTAAGAATGTAAACAGGAAATTGATCCGTGCCGAAATGACGTTTTAACAAAATTACATATGCAACGGACGTGAACGTTGATAAATAATTCTTTCGTGTAATACAGCGTTCAATATTTATCGCGGGATATCCATCTTTATTAACATTTGCGTGAAATCATTTAGATTGTGTGTTTGTGATGCACATAAAAAGGGAGAGGGAGGCGGGGGGGGTAATGAAATTTCACCGGTGAAGAATTATTTGCAGAAAGCGCCTCTAATTGCGCGAAGAACGCGAATTTAATCCGCGATGCATATTTCATTGTGCAGAGGTGAAAAATATTAAGTCCGAGAAGGGCTCTAAGTGAAAGATTCGAGCGTGCAGCGGCGATTAATTTTTTTCTCAATGTTAACGAAGTTTCTCGAATCAATTAAGTGTCTTTACCACCGGAAATTGGCTCTCCCCGCGCGAAAATATATATATATATATATATTTCTACATCCGCCTGCCACGTGTAATACATTTTCGAATTAATGAGATCCACCGCGCCGGTTCTCATTTATTTAATTTCACAATTATTTTAGACGAGGGTGGAAATCTGAACGAATTTCCAATTTATGGAAACAAGCCGAAGAATAACGGAGAGGTTAATGATTCTTTCAAGCCTCCATGCATAATAATCCCCTCCCTCTATCGAGCGAGATCGATGTACACTCGTCTCGATTAAAATTTTGTTCAAATATGCTCATCAACTGCATCTGCGTGCGAGATTGAGGAAAAATATTCGTACGAATAAAATTCCAAGAAACTACCAACAGCGACTAGGTGTCGCTTCATTTCTAATTAAATCCAATTGGTCGTTCAACAGTAGAGTGAGAATTTTAACTGAGCAGGTGTTTCTAGGAAGTTTGCAAAGCACACATGAAATGAAGCAAAATTTGAGTCAAGTTCCACGGGGAACTGTAGCACTGTCAATCGTCGTCGAAAGTCAGAGTGAAGCCGGAAGTTGAAGATACAGATCGAGCCACTTTTGGCGCGTTTTCACCGTTTGCCCCAACGTTTTGGACAACGTTAAATGCCGTTTTCAACGAGCGAATTAAGATTTATCGCGCGCGCCGTTTGACCGGGAAACCTTTCCACGCAGCAACCGTAAAGTCACGACGAAGACTTACGAGTTTCGACAACGCCACCCTCTCCCCCGTGTTTCCGTTTGCCTCGCAGAAAAACACTCGACGAGGGGTTGCAATCGAGTTCGTGTCGCCCGTAGAAGAAATCGTCACCTTTTCTAATCCCCTCCGCGGACAGCCAATTTTAAATTTATCGATTTTTCGCATTTCTTGGTATTTTATATAATTTTTATAATTTTATAATTTTTATAATTTTTATAATTTCATAATTTTATATAATTTTTATAATTTTATAATTTTACATAATTTTTATAATTTTATAATTTTATATAATTGTTATAATTTTATAATTTTACATAATTTTTATAATTTTATAATTTTACATAATTTTTATAATTTTATAATTTTACATAATTTTTATAATTTAATAATTTTACATAATTTTTATAATTTTATAATTTCCCATAATTTTTATAATTTTATAATTTTACATAATTTTTATAATTTTATAATTTTATATAATTTTTATAATTTTATAATTTTACATAATTTTTATAATTTTATAATTTCCCATAATTTTTATAATTTTATAATTTTACATAATTTTTATAATTTTATAATTTTATATAATTTTTATAATTTTATAATTTTACATAATTTTTATAATTTTATAATTTCCCATAATTTTTATAATTTTATAATTTTACATAATTTTTATAATTTTATAATTTTATATAATTTTTATAATTTTATAATTTTATATAATTTTTATAATTTTATAATTTTACATAATTTTTATAATTTTATAATTTTATATAATTGTTATAATTTTATAATTTTACATAATTCTTATAATTTTATAATTTTATAATTTTATATAATTGTTATAATTTTATAATTTTACATAATTTTTATAATTTTATAATTTTACATAATTTTTATAATTTTATAATTTTACATAATTTTTATAATTTTATAATTTTATAATTTTATATAATTTTTATAATTTTATAATTTTACATAATTTTTATAATTTTATAATTTTATAACTGTAAAATTTCATAATTTCATAATTTTATAATTTGTATAATTTTATATTTATATAATTCATGGACCGAATGTTCTTTTGAAATTATTGAAACTTCCGGAAGAAATTAGGGATCGAGATGCTGAGGTGTTCGCCACGGTAACGAGCCATTTCGCGATTTTCAAATAGTCAGACAGACAGTTTTCAAAGCGGCATCGATCGAACGATCTCAGCTCTCTTCAACTGAGACTTCAAATTCAGGTTCACGGCTGTTTGATCGAGCTTGTCGAGAGGCGCGTCATTTAATCGCTCGTTTAAGTAATTGTTTCCGTTTCGATGGCTCTCGCGCGGCAACGCAAAGGCGGATCGCCGATCTCCCATCGCCACAATACAATTTTCCGTTCAACAATTTAGTTTTTTCCCCGCGTGTCGTTTCGTCTTGCGCGATAAATCATCAAAACGTTTCATTGCGCGAGCGAACGAGATTCGAACGAAGATCATTTCCACTCTATTTTAACCTCTTAGCCTGCGTTTACTTCAATTAAATTTTCTTGTGAAAAGTAAAACGTATATCTGTTTCAGACATTTTGGAACAACTTCGATTTTAATTCAGTTAAACAAAGTTATTGATCTCTCGAGAAAAGAAAAAGAGTGTCGTTTCCTTATAAACAATTTAATTCAATTTTACAGAGCAGCTGCACATGCACCGTATTATTTGACGAGTATAGTCATCGCGTCACACTGTAGACACACGCTTTTAAAAGCAGCGCCACCAACCAGCTAACAACAAGAGGTGGAGGAAACTGAGATTTCACGTTTCAGTGAATTCGAGAGCAAAAAGCCACTCGGTGTGGAAGAATTGTGTTAAAAAGAATATTGGAGAAACGAACGAAGAAGTTGAACGCAATTCTCAGACCGGTCGCAGCGCTCGATAACATCGACAGGGACTATCACGATGCATCCTCCGACTCGTGTTGCTCGCGTATCCAATTAGTCAATGATTTAATTACAGAATTTACGATCGACGGTGGCGATGATCCGTGACGAGGAACAAGCGAGTGGCTCGTTTAGATTACCAATGTAAAAAACGCGGTATCGTTTTGTATCAATCGTTAATACCGTCGCGGTTAATCTAATCTACATGCGTGGAGGAAAACGCAGATAGGAACACACACAGAAAGAGAGAGAGAAAGAGAGAGGGAAAAAGTTCAACAGCCACAGAAATTAGTTATAATATTACGTATACATATACAGGGTGTTTCGTAACTTTTGGGAGCTGATTGCACGCCTAAAAACAATGAAAAACATAGTCATACAAATATATGTCCTATCTGTCTTCGTTCATGAGATATAATGAATTTTCTGTTTTAATTACTTTTAGAAAAGATGCTCGAAATGACCAGCTTGCATTTGAAGACAAGCCTGCACGCGTCTTGTCATTCATCTGGTTCACTCTCTCTATCATTCCTGGTGTTTCTCGAATTTGTCGGAAGCCTTGCTCTATTCTATTTCGTAGTATTTCNTAAACCGCGTACGAAGTCTAATATCGACTGGAACTTCCTCTAATATTTCGTGTAAACGCGTGCTCAAAAAAATCAACGTACTTTGCGCCTGTTAGTTTCCCATCAAGAGAAAAAGGTCCAGTTAAAAATTTATCAATTATTCCTGCCCATACGTTTAAACTGAACTGGTGTTGATGTCTTGAATGCACAGTAACGTGTGGGTTTTCTTCATCCCAATTATGATTATTATGAAAATTGAATATACCATGCCTGATAAAACTAGCTTCGTCAGCAAAACGTATGGTAGATACAAAACTCTCTTCACGTTCACACATTTGCAGGAACCGTGTATAATATATCCGTTTCACTGCACCGATCCACGATACGCGTTACGAAGCCTTCGCGATCAATCACAGTGCGCTGCGAAAGGCAACAAGACATTAGTAACACGGTTGGATCGTTTCCACGTACGAGATCTCCTCTATCGTACGTAGCAAGTTCAATTTCAAAATAAGACCTGGATCGAAAATTGAAAATACCGAGGTCGAGAACCGAGAGACAAGAATACGACAATCGATAGCTTCGACTTTTAAGTGTGATTAATTAGAGTTTCGCTCAGTGAAGACGAAGAGATGTGTAAAATTTTCTCGAGTGAACACTCATTCTTGAAAATTGATCAGTGCACGTACAAGAAAATGAAGCAGTCTTTAAACCCAGTCTTGCGCTGGGAGAATTTTTTTGTGTCCCAAAATTGCAATATCTCCTCGGTATTTAAGTGTATTTAAGTATAACCCAGGCGAAACGAATAATAAATTTATTGCTTCTCGATAATTTTTTATATTCCAGTGACATCGTACCGACGAGTTCAAAATAAAAGCGACAAATTGTGTACAGTTCGGTCGCTCGTTATGGTCCGCAATTAGTTGCCCAGTTGTTAAGGATACCTATAAGTAATGTTCTCTGACACTGTAGAAAATTTTATTTCATTTCAAAAGTTAATACGGCTTTAATCTGTAATGTAATTTAACAATAAACGCGCTAAATGTCAATGTATTTAACTGGAATATAGATTATATTAGGCATAACGTGGGTTATGTTATAACATACTGTATATTATAGCATAACATGTTATAATAAGTAAAATTATATATTTAAGTAAAACAAAATAGGCAAAACAAGTAATAAATTTATTACTTCTCAATAATTTCTGTCCAGTGATATGATATCGTACCGACGAGTTCAAAAAGAAAGCGACGAATTATTGTATACGGTTCGGTCGCTCGTTATGGTCCGCAATCAGTTGCCCAGTTGTTAAGGATACCTATAAGTAATGTTCTCTGACACTGTAGAAGAAAATTTTATTTCATTTCAAAAGTTAATACGGCTTTAATATGTAATGTAATTTAACAATAAACGCGCTAAATGTCAATGTATTTAACTAGAATATGGGTTATATTAGGCACAACATAGGTTACGTTACAACATATTATATAATAAGTAAAATTATATATTTAAGTGAAACAAAATAGACGAAACAAGTAATAAATTTATTACTTGTCAATAATTTCTATCCAGTGACATTTAGTCTGATACTGATACGAGTTCAAAATGAAAGCGACAAATTATTGTGTACGGTTCGGTCGCTCGTTATGGTCCGCAATCGGTTGCCCAGCGCAACTGGTTAACACACGCTTTGGAAGAACGAACTCGTCCCGTGTTTTAATTTCTGTCGAAAAAAAAAAAAAAACGTACGAGATTGGCCTCGACCAGAAATTCCAGAGGAGCGACGAACGAGCCAAGTAAAATTAATCTAAATTAAGTAATGGTCGTTGTCCCGAGGAACGAGAAGAAAGAGGGCCGTAATCGTGGCCGTCTCTCTCCAACCGTCGCCGGATTAACGCGGCTTTCTCGCTCGTCGTCGAGCCAAGGGTACGAGAGGCAAACCATCTGCCATCCGTCTGGTTCGTTTAATTAATTGATCAGCTTTCCTCTGCCGCGGCTCGCACAACAGCCGCTCGATGTTAATAAATTCACAACGCTGTTGTTAAGGTCACTGGCGGCTGGTACGTTGATCGTGCACCTTCGAACATGTTATTTTGTTGTTCTCCAAGAATCGACAGCCTACATACTGGTGTGTGTGTGTGTGTGTATGTGTGTGTGGGAAGTGAAACGAATCTTTAACTCAAAAAACACTGATTTTTGCTTCTATTGTAGAATCAGTCTGCTGGCTGGTTAATCAAACGAAACCTCGAAGAGATTCGAAAAATGCAGAGACTCGATTTCCTCGAGTACTGACGAAACTGGAAGAAACGCTAGTCCTTTGCAGCAGCCACAAGAAGAAACTAATTTTAATATTAATACTAACTTTAAATTATTAATTTTAATATAATATAATATATAAAATATAATATAATATAATAAATATAATATAATATAATATATAAAATATAATATAATATAATAAATATAATATAATATAATATAATAAATATAATATAATATAATATATAAAATATAATATAATATAATATATAAAATATAATATAATATAATATATAAAATATAATATAATATAATATATAAAATATAATAAAATATAATATATAAAAATTAACTTTAAATTAAATTTGAAACTACGGATTTATTTTAGTAATCTGGCCCACCCTATATAATTACATAATTTTATCCTTGAAAGAAGAAAACATAATTATACAATTATACAATTTAATATAAATCACATCACAATTGAAACAGTTTTAATAAAACGTCTCAAAAATTGTTTTCCTCGTCCTTGGGAGAAGAAAAGATATAAAGGGTAGGCCAAAAGTTTTTTCCCATTTTTTTTTTTTTAATAAAACACCAAAACACAAGAAGAAACTAATTTCAATTTTAATAATAATTTTAATTTTAATATTAACTTTAAGTTAAATTTAAAACTACGGATTTATTTTAATAGACAGTGATTTCTGGCCCACCCTATATAATTACACAATTTTATTTAAAGGGTAGGCCAAAAGTTTTTTCCCGCTTTTTTTTTCTTTTTTTAATAAAACATCAAAACACAGGAGGAAACTAATTTCAATTTCAATAATAATTTTAATTTTAATATTAACTTTAAACTGAATTTAAAACTATGGATTTATTTTAATAGACAGTGATTTCTGGCCCACCCTATATAATTTTATCCTTGGAAGGAGAAAACATATAATTGCACAGTAAAATTAAATAATATACAACATACATTATATAATTTAGTATACACATGAAAACTGTTTTAGCGACCTCTCGAAAGTTGTTTCTTTCGTCCTTGGAAGATACTGGCTGTTAACTGTTTTAAAGCGAAATAACGTGAAACAAACGTTTGACACCGGGCAGCCATCAGTTTCGCGAAAGAAGATGCGGCTTGCGTAACCCTGTGGGAACGCGCAGCCAGGCCCAAGAGGATATCGGTGACGGGGAACGGCCGCGCTTATCTCAGTTGTCAAATTCCTGACAGCGGACGTCAGACAGGGAGAAGCTGGTCGCTTGCATTTCGTCCACGGGATCTCTCCTCTCCTCTCCGCCGTTCTCCTCTCTGGCCTTGTCAAATCTTCGCCAGGGGAGCGAGTTTAATACGCGACTGTACACGACGACAGCCTCCGCATCTTTCGCTCCCACCTCTATTCGTCCGAGTTCTCCTTCCGATTTGTCCGCAATTATTCTCGCGAAGAATGTTCCACGTTTGTCAGTGAATAAAATATAGAATCCTGCAGTTAGCCAACAACTTTACTACGTTTAACCTTCTTAACGTTCTTTTGTCACCTGTTGACATTATTTTTTAATTTATCGGTTACGTAAAGAAATTAAATTTGCAAACTGTATTAATTGGTATTACAAATAGGTGACAGAACAATGTCAACTTTTATCCAGATTGAATGTCCCCTGTTGCAGAGGCGTCAAACTTCTTTTCCTTTTTTTTTTTTTTTTTTTTAACAAAACATCGAAACACAAGAAAAAACTAATTTTAATTTTAATATTAACTTTAAATTAAATTTACGGAATTAAAATTACGGATTTATTTTATAGACTACATAGTCTGTCGGTTCCCCCACCATTAAAAGAAAATTAATTCCCACTCTGTCCCGCAGAAAGCCATATAAACTGCTTTCTTCCTTTAACTTTAGTAACTCTTTTAATAAAGAAAACAATTTGTATCCTAAGGCGAGTGTGAAGCGATGCAGTGGAGTGAGGAAATCGCTGAAGTGGAGGGGATAGCGCTGAAGTGGAGGGGATAGCGCTGAAGTGGAGGGGATAGCGCTGCAGTGGAGGGGATAGCGCTGCAGTGGAGGGGATAGCGCTGAAGTGGAGGGGATAGCGCTCGAAAGGACCGCCAGTTGACTACTCATTGACTGTTGGAAGATTTCATTTCTCTCGAATTGGGAGCACTAGAGACACGGTGTCAATTACTTTGTATTAACCACACAAAGTTGAACAAATATTGTCACCTGACGGTGCAGATTGCTTGGCTCTCCTTAAAATCTGTAACTTCGATTTTCAAATAGGATCATATGTGTCCATCCGGACAATTTTCAATTCAATATCTATCGAGCGCTACATTCGTAGGAAACAATGGCGCAAGTTTATCAGATTATCCGTCTACAAATCGCAGAGCAGACATGGGGGCTTAAATGTCATTAATTTGTTAGTCATTAATATGTGCATGAATGCTGAGTTATTATATTTGGACTGATGAAACAAATTTGTATCGTTATTAAAAAAAAAAAAATCACTCGACTGTACTAAAAAACTTGGTATTTTAATGAAACTAAAAATTTGTACGATGTAAGAAAGTACAAAATTGCTGCGGAACATTGTCAGAGGGATCATTCGCCTGGAGAAACGAACGCGACAAACTAGCAAATACCTCTGAAACTAGCGGTTAGACTTTGCTCCGGTAGTTGTCGATCTTTTTCGAGCGTCAGCTCGGAAAACTCTCGCTGCGGGCGAGAGGTTTCACGAGATCACGCAGACAACCGCGCGTCCACGCAAAGTCAAACAGACCGAGGAGGGTGAAAGTTGGCCGGCAGCCCAACTGGCAGACGGACAACGTCCCGTTGGAAGAAGGGAACGAGCTCGCAACAAGTCCCGCCGCTTTGACACGCTTTGACACCGGCGGTTAATTAGGTCTCAGCACGACGATCGACTTGTCCGCGGCAATTAACGCGTGTGCTCGCTCGCGGGACTACGCCTGGACGTAGCACGGCTCTCGCGCGATTTATGCCCCTAATTTCGCCTCTCGCGTTCACGGAGGCTCACTGTGTTTGACACCACCGTCTCTCGTCTCTCGGCTGAAGCGAGATTTATCGGTCAGTGGCTCTCCGTGGCTGAGATTCTCGATTTCTATAGAATTTTCGTTTTCTTTCTTCGCTTCTACGTATCATTCACGAGTAATTTTCAGAATTTCGAGTGAAACCGCGAAGAATTACGAACCGATCGTTTCCCTGAGATTTTTCCTAAGATTTCCAGCAGACTAGAAATCGTCGACGATACTCGTCCTCGCAGATCAGCCTACAGGCGCTCGCTCGACTGTCCTCGCGATTAATAACGGGAACTTTCTATCCGAGTGCTCGCTGAGCAAGGAGAAGAAGAAGAACTCCATCGGAGAAAGGAAGAAAAAAGAAAATGAGGAAGAAGGAAGAATAAAAACGGGGGATGTTTTTCATCGAGATTAAAGTACACACCCTCGGGAGGGATATACAATGAAACACCGAAGGATTTCTCAGTCGAAAACTCGCTTATCCTGTCTATTCGCATAGCAATTCGAGGAGCAGGAACTATAAGAAAAATGTCGTTTTCGAGTATCGTTGATTGAAACACGCCTGAAGACATCAACTATATCGATGTGTATTTCTTTACTCGACGAGAAATGAAATGTGAATCGTGAGATGGGGATGCATCGTTTCGTGATGTAATTGAGATTTCCAACAAGTGGTTTCTGAGTTGATACCTTTTGTGAAATGGAATCTAAGAGCAGAAGTTTCGTTACACTCTGCGAAACAGAATTTTCAATTCTGATTTAAAGTGTAAAATTTGTATCGGAAAAGTGAAAGTGCAAAGGGAAAGTCTTTGGTGCAATAGAAGACACATAATTGCATTTATATACTTTATTTACCGGATTGTGGATAACTGCGTCGAAATGATTGGCTATTATCATTCTATACTCTATACTCTACAGTCTGAACTCTATTATACTCTATACTCTAATTTTTACATCTGCTGAAAGAATGTAAATATTTCATATGTGCAAAAACAGACACATTTGCAAAGGAAGATAAAATAAAAATATATTTTACGAAAGGTTAATGGGAATTAAAGTTCTCTGAAAATTCTCCGAAAATTGCGAATGTATAAAATTAAGTACAAGTCATTTCTCAATAATTATAATTTCCCATAATTTTCTATTCTTCGAATTATAATTTTCTACTTGTAACTTTCGACCTGTAATTTTGTAAAAATTCTCTGAGAATTGTTGCGAATCTATAAAATTAGGTATGAGTCATTTCTCAATAATTATAATTTCCCATAATTTTCTATTCTTCGAATTATAATTTTCTACTCATAACATTCGATCTGCAATTTTATAAAAATTCTCTGAGAATTGTTGCGAATCTATAAAATTAGGTACGAGTCATTTCTCAATAATTATAATTTCCCATAATTTTCTATTCTTCGAATTATAATTTTCTACTTGTAACGTTCGATCTGTAATTTTGTAAAAATCCGCGATAATAAAAAAAAAAAAAAGATAGAAAGAGAAAAAAATACGGTGAACACACGCTACTTTGTATAATCGAACGACCTTCGATCGTCGCGTTGCACCCTCTTAGATCGTGAGTTGAGATACTTCTTGTAGCGATCGTCGTAAATCAGCAACTGCATCGCGTGACCTTCACTCTCTCTCTCTCTCTCCACTGTATTAAAGAGTATTTCCCTCTTCCTCTTTCCTTTTTTTTTTTTTATTACGCGACAGTCACCCTTATCGAACGAACGAGAGAAAAGTGCGTCGCGAGTAGGTTCCAGGGGTGGATTATAAGGGATAATTGTTCCGCTCGGTTGTGGGCAGATGGTGAATAACAGGTTGATGAATTTATTAACGGCAGCCACGACTCATCTGCATTGCGCTCCGAGCGGAGACGTTTGTGTCGTTTAGCGATTACGTTCGCGTAAGGTTTCACGGATTAAACGTTACGAAATAAAACGCGGCGCACGTTGGCGACAGGGTGAAGCGCGCTAACGCGTTTGTTTTCATCACTGCGTTTGATTTATATTTTACCGCGGTCGCGCGCTGAAACTACAACAGAGAAGAATGCTGCCATTCCGCAGCGATAGAAATTTATTCGAATTGAATCGCCGAACATTGTTTCCACAGATGGTCAATTCTTCTGATTCATTTTGAACTCTGTTCTCCGTCATTCTGTATCATTTTTATAATAATATCATATTATATTTATACTAATATTAAATTGTATTGTATTATATTTATATTTATAAATATTGTATTATATATAATATATTTATTATGATATAATACATAATATAATATTAAACATTGTATTGTGTATTGTATAAATTATATTTATTAAATATTGTATTATATTCATATTTATTACATATAAAAATTTCATTTTAACATAAATCTAAATGATAATGGTAATATTGAATAAATCAATATTCACAATTATACAAAAATAAAATTTGAAAGTTTAAAGTATTATATTATACTTGCATTTATAAATATTGTATTATATATAATATATTTATTATAATACATAATATTTAATACATAGTATTATATATAATATATTTATTATAATATAATACATAATATTACAATTTACAAATAAAATTTGGAAGTTTAAAGTATTATATTATACTTATAATACAATACTTTAATAAATATTAAAATTAATACTTTAAAGTATTATATTATGCTTATATTTATAAATATTGTATTATATTCATATTTATTATATATAAAAATTTCATTTTAACATAAACTTAAATGATAATGGTAACACTGAATAAATCAATATTCACAATTATACAAAAATAAAGTTTGAAAGTTTAAAATTAGAAATGACACGTTTCTAAAATTTAATTTCATTAATAAATAAACAAACAATAAAATATAAAAATAATTGTATATAAAATAGAAAATAATAAAAATTGTTTCATATTTAATAAATATATAAAAATTATTAAAATACTATGCATTTAGAGAGGGTGATTGACAAATTGTTTCGTTCTTCCTGCAATCTGTTTTATGTTTCCTGTCTAAATCCATCCACGAATCGCTCGCGACAATATCATCCACCACTAGAACAATACCGACAATGGTTCCACAGGGTGGCTCGGCGCTCGCGCGGGCTGCGACACCCTCGGTTTTCAAGGCTCGGTCAAAGGAACCAGCCGCGTTTAAAGCCCACCCTTTTTTTTTTTTTTTTTTTCTTTCTTTCTTTTCTCTTCGTCGTCTCATCGCGAATTCCACGCGAAAGTGGCGCTGCTGCCAGCGAGCAACCTGCGAGGGGGACGAAGAAAGACTTGGGGTCGGTTCTCGGGACGGAGGGAAATGGAGAGAAAGAAACGGAAGCCCCTCGACGTAGGAACGCGCCTCTTATTATCCCGGTGCGTGTTAATTAATCGCGACACGCGACGCCAACTAACGACCGCTCTCGTCCACGCGAGATTAAACGTGCGACGATGAGTCAAACCTGGTTCGTGGCGTATGTGTGCACGTATGTATGTACGTTTGGAGGGTGAATCATACCGTTGACCTTGAGACGAGTGAACACAAGGAGAAAGAGGGAATTTCGAGGATTCTTAATTAATTATTTCATGCAACTCTTCTGTAGAAACTATCTTATTTTATTTTATTCTATTGTATTTTATTTTATTTTACACTATTTTATTTTATTTTATTTTACTCTATTTTATTTTATTATATTGTATTTTATTTTATTTTATTTTATTTTATTTTATTTTATTTTACTCTGTTTTATTTTATTTTATTGTATTTTATTCTATTTTATTTTAATTTATATTATTTTATTTTATTTTACTCTATTTTATGTTATTTTATTCTATTTTACTCTTTTTTATTTTATTCCATTTTATTTTATTTTATTTTATTTTATTTTATTTTATTATATTGTATTTTATTTTATTTTATTTTATTTTATTGTATTTTATTCTATTTTATTCTATTTTACTCTATTTTAGTCTATTTTATTCTATTTTATTCTATTTTATTTTATTTTATTTTATTTTATTTTACTGTATTTTATTTTATTTTATTGTATTTTATTGTATTTTATTTTATTTTACTCTATTTTATTTTATTTCATTGTATTTTATTCTATTTTATTCTATTTTATTTTATTTTACTCTATTTTATTTTATTTTATTGTATTTTATTCTATTTTATTTTAATTTATATTATTTTATTTTATTTTACTCTATTTTATGTTATTTTATTCTATTTTACTCTTTTTTATTTTATTTTATTGTATTTTATTCTATTTTATTTTATTTCACTCTATTTTATTTTATTTTATTGTATTTTATTTTATTTTACTCTATTTTATTTTATTTTATTGTATTTTATTCTATTTTACTCTATTTTAGTCTATTTTATTCTATTTTATTCTATTTTATTTTATTTTACTCTATTTTATTTTATTTCATTGTATTTTATTCTATTTTATTCTATTTTATTTTATTTTATTTTACTTTACTTTATATTATTTCATTTTATTTTATTTTATTCTATTGTCTCGTAATGCCTTCTATTTTATTCGAATGTCTCGTAAAAATTAAGTATGTAGCTTGAAACGTAAAGGAAACGTTCGCGTGGCAGTCAACGTTTCTTGATAAAAGATAAAAATAAAGGGAGAGATAGAACTAAGAATAAAAATCAAATAAGATACAGTTTCATTAGGTGGCGGTGATTTCGCCGAGTCGAAACCCGCAGCGGGCGTAGTCGCGCGAAAAAATTCCCATTGAAACTAACGACTCGTCAACCTGACGAGTCCCACATTTCCAGAGTTCGGCCGGTCCAATATTTATCTAGAAATTTAAATGTATCAAACAGCTGGAAGTTGGCGTAGCCCCGCGCAAGCACCGATACGATAGGCAAACACGTGAATGGGACGGTGGTTACGCAACCACCACGACGAGAGAGAGAGAGAGAGAGAGAGAGAGAGAGCACGCGTAACTTCGTAGTAAAGTCGCGCCTGAATCGGAAAGGAAGAGATACGAATGTGAAACTCGATAAACGAACTCATTCAACAGTTATCTCCGGCAAATATGTACATAGATATGTCCTTGTACAATACCTCTCTCTGTTCTCCCTCGCGCGGCACCGTTCAACCGAAACAAATCGGGCCGACTCGTTGTCTCGCGAGTCTCGAAAGCCTAGAGAAACCAATCGCGACATTTATATTGTGGGTACTCGCTTTTTGATAATTTTTCTTTGGTGCAAAATTTTATTTTTTGTGAAATTAATTTTGCAATTAAATTGCCTTATAATTGTTAATAATATTATTAGTAATTTAATATTATTGTTAATATACTCATTAATAATTTAATATAATTGTTAATATACTCATTAATAATTTAATATAATTGTTAATAATATTATTAATAATTTAATATAATTGTTAATATAATCATTAATAATTTAATATAATTGTTAGTAATATTATTAATAATTTAATATAATTGTTAATATAATCATTAATAATTTAATATAATTGTTAATAATATCATTAAAAATTTAATATAATTCTTAATATAATCATTAATAATTTAATATAATTGTTAATAATATTAAAAATTTAATATAATTGTTAATATAATTATTAATAATTTAATATAATTGTTAATAATATTATTAATAATTTTATAATTAAATTTTATTTTATTTTTTAGAAGTTGATGCAGTTTTATTTTTAATTTCTATTTTATTTAAGAGTCGAGGCAGTTTTAATCTTAATAGAATATAATCGTTATTGACAATCTTCGCCCATCTCTCTCACAAATTTTCCATTCCTTTTTTTTTTTTTTTTTCTTTAATGAGGTTGATTTTGAAGTGAAAAAGGAAAACGAAAAAATTGAAATCACAGTTTTTAAATTTTTTAAACCAACGCTGACGTATTCTAGTATCTAATTGCAAGATAAACAGCATTAATGGCATTAGTAGTATTGTTACTCTTTCGAAACTCATGAAGCATCAAATGTACAATGTGGAATTTACCCATTGTTTGATCTTCTATTCTTATAAGGTTCACCCAAATGTTTTTCAAAATTTAATTAAATGTCAATATGTATGTTAGAATATACTAGAAATACATTAGACCTAATTAGAATATAGGTTATGTTACAATAAGGCACACTAAATGTCAATATTAACTAAAATATAGAATATAGAATAGAATTTTTTATTTTTTTTTTTTTTTGTAGGTTATAGAAAAAAATACTGAAAAAATTAACAATACTTCCAAATAAAATAATAAAAGTTTAAAAAAGCATATGTTTGTAAAAGTTATTATATCATTGTAAAGTTGTTACATTAATTTGTAAAATTTTTCGAAATTTAATTAAATGTCAATATGTAGGTTAGAATATATTAGAAATAAATTAGACTTAACCAGAATATAGGTTATGTTACAACAAGACACGCTAAATGTCAACATAATTAACCAGAATATAGGTTATGTTACAACAAGACACACTAAGTATTAACTAGATATTAATATTAACTAGAACACAGAATACAGAATAGAATATGACTAATTTTTTATTTTCTTCTTTTGTAAGTTATAGAAAAAAATACTAAAAAAAATTAACGATACTTCCAAATAAAATAATAAAAAATTTAAAAAAGCATGTGTTTGTAGAAGTTATTATATCATCGTAAAATTGTTATATTAATTTTTCGAAATTTAATTAAATGTCAATATGTAGGTTAGAATATACTAGAAATACATTAGACTTAACCAGAATATAGGTT
>NW_025110191.1:85492-88356 GCF_011392965.1 Frieseomelitta varia | reverse complement strand
AAAAAAAATTGACGATGCTCCCAAATAAAATAATAAAAAATTTAAAAAAAAGAGCATGTGTTTGTAAAAGTTATTGTATCACTTTATAAAGTTATTATATCAATTTGTAAATGTTTATGTCATTCAGTCGTTCCAGTTGACCACCCTGTACATATAAATCTCTCGGAAGATCTATGGAGAAAACCGCGAGAGAACCGTCCAAAGATGAGAAACGCTGGGAGAAAAGGCAGGTGAGCTCATTCGGACGAAGATCATTCATTCGCTAGGGCGAAGGCTCGATCGAAACGGCCTCCATTAACGCACACATATACACACACAAACACGCACACACATGCGCGCGGCCCGTTGCATCGTGTTTAATCATCATTGCTGGCCCTGTTAATATCAGTTGCATTAAGTTGGCGAGATACCGGGAGGAAGAGAACAACGGATGACGCGCGATTCTCCATGCAAAATTCATTGTTCGCGGCTCGCGCAGTTTCGCAAACGTCCTTTACGATGATTGATAATCGCGTCTCGCGATCTCCGCTCGTACATCTCCGTATTAATAATCATAGAACTTGGAAACGGTCACGATTGCGCGGTGCGTTTCTTTTCGAAGTTTGATAAAATGGTGACAGAAAAATTTGTACAATTTGAGAGAAAGTCTTCAAAAGTTAACGATATAGATGTAGTGAAAAAAATTTTTCAACGTTCTCGGAGGCACTTGGATTTTGACAATTATTGGTAAAATAGATAGTCCCTGTTACACACGATAATAAAAATCATCTTTGAGATAAAAAAAAAAGAAGAAAAAAAAGACTGACTGGCAGGCAAATGAGGCCAACTGAACCGTTCTCATCCATACGACTCGTTTTTTATAAAGTTATAACAAGTTTATCCTTGTGACAAGTCCAAATGAGTCCGACAAGTTTAAATAAGTTTCACAAGTTTGGCAAATTATTAAACTTACATACAGCAAGTTTAAATAAGTTTGTATCAAGCCTAACAAACGTCCAAGTTTAAACGTATGAATTACTTTAGTTCAATTAATTGTTAAATGAGATGTTAAACAAATTCAATTCGAATATTTTCCTACTTTTCTATGTTCCTTCATCTGTCTGTGTACTATCCAAAATTCTAAATGCGGTGTTTTTCACAGTTATCTATCTTTTATATAATTTTAATACATATATATGTGTAATTAATATAATTAATATATAATTTTTTTCCTTCTTAGGACTTGGAAGAAACAGAGACACTCCAGATACTTTAGTTCAATTAATTGTTAAATGAAATGTCAAACAAATTCAATCGAATGTTTTCCTACTTTTCTATGTTCCTTCATCTATCTGTGTACTATCCTAAATTCGAAACGCGGTGTTTTTCACAATTATCTATCTTAATTAATATAATTAATATATAATTTTATTATCTATCTTTTATATAATTAATATATAATTTTATTATCTATCTTTTATATAATTTTAATATATATATATATATATATATATATATATATATATATATATATGTATAATTAATATATAATTTTATCTATCTTTTATATAATTTTAATATATATATATATATATATATATATATATATGTATAATTAATATATAATTTTATTACCTATCTTTTATATAATTAATATATAATTTTATTATCTATCATTTATATACTTAATATATAATTTTATTATCTATCTTTTATATAATTAATATATAATTTTATTACCTATCTTTTATATAATTAATATATAATTTTATTACCTATCTTTTATATAATTAATATATAATTTTATTATCTATCTTTTATATAATTAATATATAATATATATAAGTATAATTAATATAATTAATATATAATTTTCTTCCTTCTTAGGACTTGGAAGAAACAGAGATACTCGAGACGAATACTGGTGTCCCCAGTATCGTGGCACAAGGAATATAGTGTAGTGAAGTATAGCAAAGGCCGATAAATTTCCTCCCCTGGACGTGTGTACCGGTTCAATAAAATCAGACGCGTCACTCGTTCCGCCATTGTACTCGGCGTCATGAATGTCATGCGTGCGCCCCATTAGGGGTGCACGTTTCTTCAGAGGAAATCCCCCCTTGGCTGGAATTCCGTCTGTTCCATTTGGCCTTGTATCAATTGGCAAATTTTGCTGCAGAAAAGGCCACGCAGCGACCACCAGACGCCGGTGGACGTTCATTTCTCAATATTTTCAGACGTACACAGAGTATAATTAACAAATAAATTTAAAGGCACGTTGAACCATTTGCGCTGGCAATTAATTGCGGACCATAACCGTATACAGTAATTCGTCGCTTTCTTTTTAAAAAAATTATTAAATCCGCGATTGTCGGATTTTTAATAATTATCGTAAAGCAACAAACTTGTGGTAAGCAGTTAGTTGGTAAAGAATTATGTACATTTCTACAACTTCGATTTGATGGGAACACGTGAATTGAATTTCAAAGAAATTTTCTTCTTCTTTTGCAATGTACTCCAGTCATCGCGAAATAGTTCTTTCGAAAAAGTGGCGAAAAATTTTCTTAATTTAACACTGTGAACACGTGGGTCCTAACAGCGACTTTATAGTTTCGTACGCGTGGATGTCTAGTTTACGCAAACTCACTAACATCTGACTTATCATAGTTGTAGCACCAGTGTGAGTTTAAATAATCTGACAGTTAACATCATTCGAAACACGAACGTTACGTAAAGTAGACATAAAGTCGCTGTTAGGACGCACGCGTCCAGAACCATAAAGTCGTTGTTAAGACGCACGCATTCAGAACCATAAAGTCGCTGTTAGGACGCGTGCGTTCAGAACTATAAAGTCGCTGTTAGGACGCGTGTATTCAAAACCATAAAGT
>NW_025110191.1:73897-83696 GCF_011392965.1 Frieseomelitta varia | reverse complement strand
ACGCAAGTACATTATTAAATCAATAATTATTAATATTATTGATTTTGTAATTAAATTATATTATTATTGACTATATTATTAAATTATAATATTATAACATTATATTATTATTGACTATATAAATATTACTGACTATACTAATATTATATATAATAATATTATATTATTATTGACTATATTATTAAATTATAATATTATTAAATTAAAATAATAAAAATCCATATGTAAGTGTACTTGTGTTCAGTTTTGCTAGCCAAGTGTGTATCGTTTTAAATTATCGAACGATTAGTTTTCTCGTCGAGGATGGATGCAGTTGTGCAGTCGGCGCTGCGATGGGAACAGTTGACAGCGACGACTTCTGTCCTGTCCTGGCAATGTCTCCCCCGTGCGAAACGTTGGTGGCCAACAATGGCGGCGGAGGATCGCGCGGAATTATGGTAAAAGTCGCGGCGGATTGGCGAGGCGAGGGCCCGCATATCAAATGGTGCGTATCACGGGATACAAGCAATTCCCATCAGCCAATATTGTCATGTGGGTAATGAACGGCCGTGCGCTGAATAAACACGCGGCCAGGGGGACGCCACGACTCGTCCGTGCGGACCCGGAAGTCGACGCGCCATCCAGAGGGAGCCACGCGTCCGCGCGTGTTCGCAACGTTTCAGAACAGAGAGAAATTCGATCCCACATCGTCGTCCCTCATCCCTTGTCGATCTACCGAGTAGACAATTTTCGCGGAAATTTATCTTTTATTTTACGCCACAACGTGCTGATCTTCTCCGAGCAGATCACTTTGAAAAATGAGGCGCCATTATTTTGTTCTTGATTCAGAGAAAACTAAATTGACTCACGAAAGTATCTGAACAATCTTTATGTCGAAAATCTAAATTGTCGAAATTGATATTTCTTGTTTTTGATGAATTGGCGGACCAATTTTGTAAATTTTACGTTCAAGCGTGCTGATTTTTTCGAAGTTGGTCACTTCGAAAAATGAGGCGCCATTATTTTGTTCTTGATTCAGAGAAAACTAAATTGACTCACGAAAGTATCTGAACAATCTTTATGTCGAAAATCTAAATTGTCGAAATTGATATTTCTTGTTTTTGATGAATTGGCGGACCAATTTTGTAAATTTTACGTTCAAGCGTGCTGATTTTTTCGAAGTTGGTCACTTCGAAAAATGAGGCGCCATTATTTTGTTCTTGATTCAGAGAAAACTAAATTGACTCACGAAAGTATCTGAACAATCTTTATGTCGAAAATCTAAATTGTCGAAATTGATATTTCTTGTTTTTGATGAATTGGCGAACCAATTCTGTAAATTTTACGTTCAAGCGTGCTGATCACTTTGAAAAATGAGGCACCATTATTTTTTTCTTGATTCAGAGAGAACTAAATTGACTCACGAAAGTACTCGAATAATAGAAATCGAATATAAACGGAATTATGTTAATAAATCAGTGAGACAATTAGCCGAACAACTCTGTAAAGAATGATCTCGTGGATTTTCGCGTGGATTTCTTCATATCCTCGCAGCGAGTGTGAAAAAATATGCATGTTGCGTGGTCGTTAGAGTGCGGAATTATGCGACGACTCGACTTAATTTTCGCAGAATTTCCCGCCAGCGGAGAGACGGGAGGGAAAATTTCCTCGGGGCGACGTGTGCCACAGTGTTGTACATATTGATTTTGTTGTAACGCGTAACAGATTAAACAGCAACAGCTGCAGCGAGCGAGCCTCGCAGAAATGTTGTGTCCCCGTCACTGATAAAAGTTCCCCACGGCGTGCAGGTAAGCTCATAAATCACCCGAAATATCAAGTCTAACTCACTCCGCCGCCGAAAACACACCCTTTAACGTCCGCGTGCCCTGTGTCTACCTAACAGTGAAACTTACGTATTATCGAAATTAATCGCGAGCCGACAGCGTGTCGTTATTTCCGCGATTACTATTTTGTCGGAAATTATTCGCACGATTCGCTCGATGTAACAACGTGTTTCGATTTGAATAAAATTATTAAAGGGAAGAGAGAGAGAGAGAAAGGTTCTTTCGTTCCTTTGAAACGATGCGACATTTATTTTGTAACAAACATATTTATTTCAGCGTGCAACCAATTTCGTCGGAGCGACGCCGAAAACAACACCGGTTTGGCTCGCATCGTTTCGACGAAAAATTAATTACGAAAGGCAAACGTAACGAAAGAACACGCGAGAACAATATTCCTCCGATACGTTTCGCTACGTAATTAATTAATACTAATTTCATACCGCATAAATTTCGCCCTCGTGTACCGAGACGATCAGAACAAACGGAAATGTAACTCTCTCTCTCTCTGTGACGATCGACTTTGTTAATGGATAAATAATTATCTCCGTCCCGTGACAAACGAACGGTTTCCCAGAAACAATAACATAACCGATCCGGCGTTCCACTTTATTTAATTCCTCGGTATTGATACATACTCTTCCCCGAGGGAAGAGGGAGGAGATTCGCAGATAAGTCGAATCCATTCGCAGGATAAACGCGTAATTGTGGTGCAACGTTGAGAACGACAACTCGGATGGAATTTTCTGGAAGAGGGTACGAGAGTAAAAACGTAGAAACATAAATTCTAATTCATCGGGCATTGTTTCCAGACGTCGTTCAAATTGAGAAATTTCAATTTCGCCATCGCGCAGAGAGACTAACCCGTCAATCAATCCGAATCGAGGCTTCAAACTCCCCCCTTTCCCAGGTTAATTAACAGAGATTCGGGCGATAAAGCGCCGTTCACGCAGGACTAACTAGACGAACCTAATTCACCGAGGTTAAAGCAGCCGAACAATTTCCATGGCGATGTTTGCCAGTCCACTTACGGCAGGAGCAGCTAACTTTGATCTCGAGCGAGGCATCCGTTACGATCTTACGTCGGTGCCGCGGGTAATCGAGATTGATAACAGCTGGATGATGACAGAACGCTTGATTAGTTTCCAATATGACGGCAAACGTGATCCACGTACGCGGAGGATCGAGATTACGGCTGTGAGATCAAATTTTCTTAGCTGACACGCAGAGGAGACAGACGCCCCACTCGGTGGTCTTTAATATAATTTCCCAGTAATTATAGCGATTGCGTTAATTAAAGAAAACGATAGTGGAAGTTTTCTTTATGGATCAATGATGATTCACGGTTCTTGAATTTTTGAACTTACGTTTTAATAATTTCTCGTTGGCGTACAGGGTGGAAAAGAAAGTTTGAATTTCAGTGTTACAAATTTGTGCATTGTACTCTACTTGCCGCGAAGGTAAAACTTTTTCACGGAACCATAAGTCGCAGTTTAACAGTTTTTCTAAAAAATGGCAAAGTTTCTTAATAGTTTAACACTGTGGGCGTGTGCGTCCTAACAACGACTTTATGTTTCTGGACGCGTGCGTCTAACAGCGACTTTATGGTTCTGAATGCGTGCGTCTAACAGCGACTTTATGTTTCTGAATGCGTGCGTCTAACAGCGACTTTATGTTTCTAGATGCGTGGGTCCTAACAGCAACTTTATGGTTCTAAATGCGTGCGTCCTAACAGCGACTTTATGGTTCTAGATGCGTGCGTCCTAACAGCGACTTTATGGTTTTAAATGCGTGCGTCTAACAGCGACTTTATGGTTATAAATGTGTGCATCCTAACAGCGAATTTAGGAGTTTGGACACGTACGTCTAACAGCGGCTTTATGGTTTTGGACACGTGCGTCCTAACAGCGACTTTATGGTTCTAAATGCGTGTGTCCTAACAGTAACTTTATGGTTCTGAACGCGTGCGTCTAACAGCGACTTTATGTTTCTAGATGCGTGCGTCCTAACAGCGACTTTATGATTTTGGACACGTGCGTCTAACAGCGACTTTATGTTTCTAAATGAGTGCGTCCTAACAGCGACTTTATGATTTTGGACACGTGCGTCTAACAGCGACTTTATGGTTATAAATGCGTGCATCCTAACAGCGACTTTATGAGTTTGGACACGTACGTCTAACAGCGACTTTATGGTTTTGGACGCGTGCGTCCTAACAGCGACTTTATTGTTCTAAATGCATGCGTCCTAACAGCGACTTTGTGATTTTGGACACGTGCGTCTAACAGCGACTTTATGGTTCTGGACGCGTGCGTCCTAACAGCGACTTTATGGTTCTAAATGCGTGTGTCCTAACAGTAACTTTATGGTTCTGAACGCGTGCGTTCTAACAACGACTTTGCTGCGTCTAAATAAATAAGAAAATTTATTCAGATTAATTCAGTACCCAGCATCAGAAGATCAATAATATCAGATGATGTTCCTCCTTTTGCGAATTGTGCCTCAGCTTTCTAAAATTGTTAATTCTAACTCTACGTGTCTATATAAAAATTTTGTTGAGAAACCTTTCGAAAAATTCGTCGTCGATGCTTCGTTGTATCGACTCAGTCGGTAACGTAGCAACACTCAAGACTGCATTTTCAGAGGGGTTGATCGCGGTTCAGTGGCTTTCCCGCTGATGGATATTTGCATTGAACATGGCGGCTATGGGTCATCGCGTGCACGTGCACGCTCGACGCTCAACCGCGTCGATATAAACAGGCGAACGATGTACGTGCATGAATTATTCGACGTGGCGAATCGAGGTGACGATTTCACGACTGATTTCTGA
Source organism: Frieseomelitta varia (assembly GCF_011392965.1). Lineage (NCBI taxonomy): Eukaryota > Metazoa > Arthropoda > Insecta > Hymenoptera > Apidae > Frieseomelitta > Frieseomelitta varia. The sequence goes on along the minus strand of NW_025110191.1, from coordinate 79,046 downwards.
TTCCTCCGATAGGAGTGTATCGACATTCGACGAGCACGCTCCGACGCCGCGCGGTTGTTGTTCAACACGCTGACTTTGCTGACAACATCGACATTGCGAATTATATATATTTTAACTCGAGACTTTTTTCTAGCAAAGTAACTAAAAAAATTGCGTGAATCTCTCTCTCTCTCTCTCTCCCTCGTCACAGTAAAACTGAACATTCAATTTGTGTACGAACCGAGATCCTCCAACGTACGCCATATTGGATTAAAGAAGAGGAAACTTGCCGTCGTTCAAGTTCGCGAAGAACGATTTCTTTCGGCAATTAATTTTTTTTCTCCGCAGAGGGTAGAAATGAACATGATCCCGGAAACGCTTATCCTCGTTCGCCCCGAGAACTTCCTCCGGGCGAAAGGGCGATCCTGATTCGCCTTTTTCAATTACCCACGTGAACACACGCGAAAAATCTCCCGGGGGGAGAAAAAACCAAACGAAGAGAGAGAGAGAGAGAGAGAGAGAAAAAAAAGAACGAGAGAGCGAGAGAGAGAGACAGAGAGAGAGAGAAGAGAAATTCGCTCGATAGCGAGGGGAAAACGGTGAACAATCGTTACTGACGTTTTTCAACGAGAGGCCAAAAAATTTCAACGAAAGAAGAGCATCGAAATTAGTGCGAGTCCCCTACGGGGATTCAATCGCCAGATGGAAAATAAAAATTTAACAGAGAATGAAGATGGAACGACGACGGGGCAGAGAGATATTAAAAGGAAACGTTCGATTTTTCCCCTACCCCCCGAAAGTTTAAAGATCGCTTCGGGTTCAACCATTTGCGCTGATTGCGGACCATAACGAGTGACCGAGCCGTATACAATAATTCAAATATATATATATATATAATCATATCATTAAAATTTAAAAAAAAATATATATATATTATTAAAATACAAATATATTATTTTATTAAATATAGAAATATATATATATATTATTTTATTAATTACATATAATATATATTGTATTTTATACATGCATATAAAATAAATATATAAAGAACGTATAAAATACAATAAATAAATAAATAATTAAAATAATTAAAATAATATTTTATATATATATATATATATATATATATATTACTAAAAATTTCAAATATATGTATAATCATATCATTAAAATTTAAAAAAAATATATATATATATTATTAAAATACAAATATATATATTTTATTAGATATAAAAATATATATATTATTTTATTAATTACATATAATATATTGTATTTTATACATGCATGTAAAAGAAATATATAAAAAATGTATAAAATACAAAATATATATATATATATATATATATTATTAAAAATTTTAAATATATATATAATCATATCATTAATATTTAAAAAATATATATATATATTATTAAAATACAAATATATATATTTTATTAGATATAGAAATATATATATTATTTTATTAATTACATATAATATATTGTATTTTATACATGCATATAAAATAACAGTATATAAAGAAATATATAAAATACAAAATATATAAAAACACCTTCTGCGGTATTCAACACACAAACAGTTCTACATTTTCAAATGACATAAACTCGCTCCTGCGAGTCATCAGTTTGTGTAAAAAAAAAGATCAAATGCTGTATGAAACTGCGCAGCCACGAAACTCGATCGTTACCAAATAGTATTAACAGCCAGAAACGGAGAACAGCCACGATTCGTCACGAGGGAAATTCATTCTTCGACGACCAGCACGTATTCTGAAGCTCGGCTGGGCTGTTCCATTCCGCGAAATGGTATTCGCGGCTCGATCGATATCGATTCACAGTTATCGTTTCACAATTTCCCTGGCCGACATTTCCGACGACTTCTGACGTCTCCCTTTTTAACCGGCCGGACCAATAATGTAGCGTGACACGCGCGACACGTAAAACGGAGAACAAGCCGGTGACAAATGGCCGTAGCCGCACGCAGAATGGTCGCCAGGGTATAAATATGTCGCCAGGCGGCATAGCAATCGAACCGAATACAACAATCGTTCGATCTGTCGTTGTCGACCAAGAAAAGAAGAAAACTTTCGACCCTTTTCTTTTCTTTTTTTTTCTTCCTATTCCTTTGTTTCTTATTCCCCTTTTGACTCGGTTGGCCTGTTACTCGGACGCTTGGACGCCTCTTCAGAAACTTCGACACTGTGAAAATTAACAAGAGAGTTCTTGGAACTGATGAAATTGCCATTTCTAAGAATTTTCGTTTTTTTTTTATATGGGGGTCGCATTAAGACTGCGAGGTCTTTGAACGACTTGCTGGAATTTTCCCTTTACATCTGGTCTAGTAGGGTCTCCTTTAGGTAGTTGACAACGTTCTTCTGTTGTTTCTGGCAGATCATCTTTGGCCGTTGAGGCTAGTAGGTCTTGGTGTGGAATTGGAATGTTGGCTTCTTTTTCTTTTTTTTTTTTTTTTTATATGGCGGTTTAGAGTCGCATCATGACTACGAGGTCTTTAGCGACATGCTAGAATTTTCTCTTTACATCTGGTCTAGTAGGTTAGGTCTCCTTTAGGTAGTCGACAACGTTCTTTTGTTGTTTCTGGCAGATCAGAGCAATGTTTCGGTTTAATCCATATTTACTTCATATGTTTTGGTATTTTCTGCATTCATGTTGCAGGTGTTGGATGGTGATTTGTTGGCTGATTGCAGGTGTTGCAGAAAGATGATTCTGTTTTGCTTAGAATCTTGGAATGTCCGATTGGAAGTCTAGTCATAGCTATCCTTTTTTTTCTGCTTATATTGTTGTTTGCTATTTTTTGATAGAAATGGTGTGCTGTGTCGTGTATTTTGGTCCTATTTAGTCGTAGTCCCAATTCTGTTTCATTCTTCTCTTTCCGCATTAGTCGTTGAAGCTAGTAGGTCTTGGTGTGGAATTGGAATGTTGGCTTCTTTTTCTTTTTTTTTTTTTTTATATGGGGGTTTAGACTCGTATCATGACTACGAGGTCTTTAGCGACTTGCTAGAATTTTCTCTTTACATCTGGTCTAGTAGGTTAGGTCTCCTTTAGGTAGTTGACAACGTATTTTTGTTGTTTCTGGCAGATCAGAGCAATGTTTTGGTTTAATCCATATTTACTTCTTATGTCTTGGTATTTTCTGCATTCATGTAGCAAGTGCTGGGTTGGTTGCAGGTGTTGCAGAAAGGTGGTTCTGTTTTGCTTAGGAAGTATTCGTGTGTGATCTTGGTGTGTCCGATTCGAAGTCTAGTCATAGCTATCCTTTCTTTTCTGCTTATACTGTTGTTTGCTATTTTTTGATAGAAATGGTGTGCTGTGTCGTGTATTTTCTATTTGTCGTAGTCCAAATTCTGTTACATTCTTCTCTTTCCGCTTTGATCGTTGAGGCTAGTAGGTCTTGGTATAGGATTGGGATATTGGTTTCTTTTGTTTGGTCAGTTGTTGCTTCTTTGACTAAGAAGTCGGCTTTTTCATTTCCTTCTATTCCTTGGTGTGACGAGATCCAGGTGATTATTATTTGTTTATGGTCGTTGGTAAGTTCCGTGTATGTATATCTTTAAGAATTTTTTAAATTTTAAGAATTTTACGAACTTCCATTATAGTTCACCGACTTCTTCCAATTTTTGGCCTTTAACCGTCCATGTCTTTTTTTTTTCTTTTTTTTTGAAACTGAAAGAAGCTGGATGAGACGAAAAAAAAAGAGAGGGAAAAATTGGAAAATGCTACACTAGAAACCTGATTTATCATTTAATGGCAAATCTATCATTTATTGTTTACTTACTTTGTGTGTTCACTATGTCTGTCCATTCATTTCGACGAGAAAAAAAGAGAAAGAGGAAAAACTGAAAAAAAGCTCCCCAGCTGGAAATTTCTTGCGTCAAATTATATTTATTCCTCCGAGGTCCCAAAAAATTGACGACATTTTTCAAAAAAAAAAAAAAAAGAAAACGAAGGGGAGGAAAAGTTTTCAATTTTCTGTTAGTTCAGATATACATACCTACACGGTTCGAGCGCTGGCAGACGTATCGAGCAAAGTTCCTCCCCTTATATCTTCTTATCCCCTAATTGACAAACTTTCACTCGGGGCACAAGTAACCGAGCTGTCGCCAGGAATCAGCGTGCACGCCACGGGTGGACGTGAACGAGGAAATGTCGGATGACAAGGGGTAGAAGAGGATGAGATGGAGAACAGGAGGAAGTTCGCGGTACGTAGTAATAGAATAGTAAATACTTCATTAACGCGTTACTACACCCTGGTGGCCAGGAAAATCGTGGCGCCGGTTGAAATGAACGACGAGCCGCACCCCTACGTCGCATCGGTCGCCATTCTTCTTGCGTTACAGCAGGGTTACACACAATTTCACGACGAATAGGATTACAAATTTTCACGTTCGAAGGTTGTTCGACAATCGAAATTCAACGATAATTCTCGAATTTCGAGGAGCTGAGAGACAGAGTTGAGATACCAAATTCTACATTTAAAATTTAGCTACGGCCCGCTGGCCGTATTCTAATTTCAAATTCAACATTCAAAATTTAAGATTCAATGAAAATTCTGTATGTCCAATCACCTAGTAAACAAATAAATGAGTGAAAAATCAAGTCACGTGCCAATAAATAAATAAACAAGTAAGTGAAAAGTCAACAGTTACAGACAGGTAGAAATTTCAAATTCCAAATCAAAATCCAAAATTTCCAATCACGTACCAATAAATAAATAAACAAATAAACATTCTAAAATACCGAATCACGTACTAATAAATAAATAAATAAATAAATAAGTAAACAGTCAACAGTTACAGACAGGTAGAAATTTCAAATTCCAAATCAAAATCCAAAATTTCCGTACCAATAAATAAATAAACAAATAAGTGAAAAGTCAACAGTTACAGAGAGGTAGAAATTCCAAATTCAAAATCAAAGTTCAACCAAAACATTCTAAAATACCCAATCACGTACCAATAAATAAACAAATAAGTGAAAAGTCAACAGTTACAGATAGAAATTTCAAATTCCAAATCAAAATCCAAAATTTCCGTACCAATAAATAAATAAACAAATAAATAAAGAGTCAACAGTTACAGAGAGGTAGAAATTCCAAATTCAAAATCAAAGTTCAACCAAAACATTCTAAAATACCCAATCACGTA
>NW_025110191.1:71694-72611 GCF_011392965.1 Frieseomelitta varia | reverse complement strand
TAAAATACCCAATCACGTACCAATAAATAAACAAATAAGTGAAAAGTCAACAGTTACAGATAGAAATTTCAAATTCCAAATCAAAATCCAAAATTTCCGTACCAATAAATAAATAAACAAATAAATAAAGAGTCAACAGTTACAGAGAGGTAGAAATTTCAAATTCCAAATCAAAGTCCAACGAGAATTCCGAAAATTTTCCAAATGAACAAAGCGAGTGAAAAAACCAATTCCAGGATTTCTAATTTCAACATCTGCGAAATCTCCGACAGTCCGGATCTCCCATTCAAAGTGAAACGAAAACTCTGTAGGAATCCCCCAAAGCGATTCTCAGAGAAAAAAGAAAGAAAGAAAGAAAGAAAGAAAGAAAGAAAAAAAAAAAAAGGTCCAAATAGAAGCCTTAGAACCCCAGGAGCGTCGTTCGGTTAATTACAAGCGAACGAACGAAGAACGATACAACTGCCTCTCGGAGAAAAAGGTGAAAGAGAATCAGCGAGATGCGTAAACGCATTGTCAGCGTGAAATCGCAGCGGTGGATCCTTTTACCGGTAACGAATGCACCATTTAGCCAGTTCCACTGGACAGAGAGAGAAAGAGAGAGAGAGAGAGAGAGAGAACCCGAAATGTAGGAAAACGTAGCTGGCTGCACAGGTGATGCATCACCAGGAGAGATTAATGAATCACGTGGCCAACAGTTTGTTAAAGTGAATAACGGCCGGGCTTGCAATAATGATATTGCCATTAAGCTGTCCGCGAAAGTTTCGCTCTCGCGGCCTGATTCAGCTACCGATTGATTCTCCGTCACACAGCTCGGCTCGAGTCGTCGAATATCTCCCAACTCTCTCTCTCTCTCTCTCTCTCACGCTCTCTTTGTTTCGCGCGAATTTTTGCTCCGCAGACGAGGAAAAGAAGGAAAT
>NW_025110191.1:52669-71684 GCF_011392965.1 Frieseomelitta varia | reverse complement strand
GGGGGGGGGGGGGGGGGGGGGCTGCGTCGAGTATTTTTCTAATGTTTTCGGACAGACTGAGCGGAACATTTTTAGAATCTAGTTTTACTTTCGTCGAATATTTTCGATTTTCAACCAACCTCCCCCGCGGACTCTTTTTTTTTCTTCTTACAATTCCAAAAAACTCGAAACACATGCCCAAATATAATTTCTAACTATATATTTCAATTCAAAGGATGCCTGTTGATTTTTAAAATCAACGTTAATTTCAATTAACATTGATTTCCGTCGAATTTGTTCGTACAAATTTATCTAGTCCAACCCTTTGACCATGAAAGCTCTCAATATATGCAAAGGCATGTACATGTGTACGCGTTCTAAATTTTTTTTCTTAGTATAACACTGATCTAATTGTGAAGTGCTGTTGTTAGGTAACTGGCTATTTCTCCAATTGCAAACGTTAGAGTTTTAAGCCGATACCAACTTGATAGAAGAATGTGAGATGTGAGTTTGTGTGAATTGACATCGAGTTAGAACAGAACTAACTGGCGGCCTTGCCCCCACTTTCCTGACCGCTGGCGCTACCCCCACCACTGCATCGATCCCCTCCACTATATTTCCTCGCAGTGCAAGCGCCCCACTCACTCAGTCCGCTAGCAACAAGCGCAGTGGAGGGGATAGTGCTGTGACGATCAGGAAAGTAGGGTCGCCAGTTAACCAACTCTGCTGTAGAATATATCATTCACAAGTTATATATCATTAGATCATTATAGAATATATCGTTCACAAGTAGAATATATCATTCACAAGTTGATCGTTAAAATAATTTACGTTATTCACGTGAAATGCACGTTTGATGAAATTTAATTCTTCATCGACAATGTGAAATTTTCTTCATTGTATTTAATTACGTTTGCATATGCCTCGCAGGTGAACAGAATGTGCACCTGTGCGAACGAAAGTTTCACACTTTTTGTCAACGTACAAACATATATATATATATTTATTTATTTATCGATGGTTTCGCGCAAGAATCAAAGGATTAGACAGTTATTATCATTTAAATTATAATAATTAATACGCAGAGTATTAATAATATTAATAATCTTCGCGGAAGAGCTTTCACGCACGATTCGATAATTTTTCCAAAATTAATACAACGCGCGGTGCAACAAGCGGAAAGTTTGATTTATCGCCAAACCCTTGCGAGATTTAAAATTTCAAATGGCGCGCGAGTGCCTTGCGGAACGTGTTGGAGCGTTCAGGGGTGAAATATCAGCGGCGTATGGCTGAATAATACATGACAGGTTCGTCAAGGAAAAATAGCTTTCGCGTCCTCTCTCGCGATTATTCCAGTCGAGGCTTTCCTCGAGCACGAATTACCAGCCACAGTCGCGAGAGAAATCATCGACGAAAAGATTTTTCTTTTTCTTTCATAAATTTCGTCGACAAAACGACGTTACCATCGCACTGTCCGACGCTGCTACTCGCGAGATTTATTTCACGAAGATGAAGAATAGACAGGATACAAACGACCAATGAAAATTTGTGAAATTTACGCGCGTGTATTTGCTCGATTGTGTCTCGTTATTTACGATCGCGTATATTACACATTATTATGTTGTTTTAAGATTTTCACCACCGCGGGGAAACATTTGTCACACCCGCTGCGAATCAATACAATCGTAAGTGTAAATCTAATTATATCTTATATTAGGTGCATTTATCAAACCCAATTTCGGAGATTTCGCGTTAATGAAAATTCGAATACTCGTTGTGCAAATTGTTGAAACGAAGGGGACTCGAGTTATCGAATCGACGAAATAATTCATCGGTTCTCTCCCGGACAGAATTTGGAAACGACACGCGAACTCTTTCGTCCTTTCAACGAATTGGAATGTTCGCAGCGCGCGAAAGAATTTTATTCATACAGATTTACTTTCTGAATTGTATTTCGGGGGAAATTGCATCGATAATTTTCTTTTCGGACAAAGGTATGGGGGGGGGGGGAGGATAAAAAAAATATTAATTCGCCAACTCACCGTGTCCTCCCGAATGCTTACCTGCAACACACAAAACTATAATATAATATAATTTAATGTAATAATGTAATATAACATTAAATATAAATTTAACATATTTAATATAATATAATATAATATTATATTATTATATAATATTAAATCTAATAATATATTAAGTCTATGTTCAATATATTTAATATAATATAATATTAAATCTAATAATATATTAAGTCTATGTTTAATATATTTAATATAATATAATATTAAATCTAATAATATATTAAGTCTATATTTAATATATTTAATATAATATAATAATAATTATAATAATATCTTAATACTTTCAAAATGTATGCTCCGTTACCGAAAAAAGTTGAAAAACCAAACATTGTAGAATCTCTTGTAACTTGTGTTAATACCTAAACTAAGTAAAACTGTAGGTAGAATTTCGGAACTTGAAAGAGAGAAAAGTAAAATTCGTGAAATGCCAATTTCTTTTTTAGCATTCCGTAATAATATAATATAATGTTAAATATAAATTTAACATATTTAATATAATATAATATTAAATATAAATTTACCATAGTTAATATAATATAACATTAAATATAAATTTACCATATTTAATATAATATAATATTAAATATATTAAATCTATATTTAATATATTTCATATAACAATCTAGTAAATTACAAACATATTAAATCTATATTTAATATATTTAATATAATAATAATTATAATAATATTTTAATACTTTCGAAATGTATACTCTGTTAGTGAAGAAAGTTCAAAAAACCAAATTTCCTTCGGAAGATTTCGGAACCTGAGGGAGAGAAAAGTAAAATTCGTAGAATGTCAATTTTTTTTTTTCTAGTATTCCGAGCAAAGCTCGTTCGTTGAGTATTAATATTAATACGTGCATACGTGAGAGATACTGTGTCATACTGCGCGAAACTCGATCGTTTTTCGGACGAGCCGGTGAGGACGCGCTCGTTCAAGGTCCGCCAGTGAACTCGAAAACGAGAGAAAGAGAGAGAGAGAGAAAGAGAGAGAAGCTGCGATCGAGTAAAACGAGGTCGTCGTTGCAAGTCATAAAGCGATCCTCCGGCCAGTAATTCACTCGGTGCCGCGTTTCTAGACGCTTGTCGCCGTTGTGATACATGGCCGCAGCCGGCACTGCAATTAGTATCTCGCGACAAAACAGGGCTTCAACGCTGGAGACGTTCGCCGATCGCTTCTGAACGGCCAACGTCGCCAAAGTAGATAACTTCACTCGTCGCCGCGTTCCAATCGCGTTTTTCTTCAAACTTCCACTCCCTTTCTATTGTCTCTTATTCCTCCAACCATAGGTTGTGTTCCTCCAACGAGGCAAAACCGATCGGCTCAATCTCGTGCAATTAATACAATAGTTTGTATTAATAATAATAAATAATATAAATAATTAACGTTGTTTAATAATAATAAATAATATAAATAATTAACGTTGTTTAATAATAATAAATAATATAAATAATTAACATATAATAATATTATATATATTACAATATTATTATTAATGTCATATATTATAATAAAATATAATATAATATAATAATAATAAAAAATAATTCCTAGAGAAAAAATCTGTTCTTTTCTTCCTACTATTGTATTATTATTTATATCATAAAATATATAATATAATAAAATATATATCATATTATAAATTATATTACAAATATATTATATATTATAATATAATATAATATAATAATAATAAATAATAATTCGTAAAAAAAATCTGTTCTTTTCTTCCTATTATTATATTATTATTTATATCATAAAATATATAATATAATAAAATATATATCATATTATAAATTATATTATAAATATATTATATATTATAATATAATATAATATAATAATAATAAATAATAATTCGTAAAAAGAAATCTGTTCTTTTCTTCCTATTATTATATTATTATTTACGTTACACAATAATATATAATATAATATAATAATATTATAATATTATAATAATAAATAATAATTCGTTTAAAAAATTCGTTCTTTTCTTCCTATTATTATATTATTATTTATAATAATATTATTATTTATATTATATAATAATATATAATATAATAAAATATATAATATATTACAATATAATATAATATAATATAATAATAGTAAATAATAATTCGTTCTTTTCTTCCTATTATTATATTATTATTTATATTATATAGTAATATATAATATAATAAAATATATATTATATTAATAAAATATATATAATAATTCCTTTAAAAGAATTCGTTCTTTACTTCCTTTACTTAAACTCCGTTCTTTACTTAATTATTACATTATTATTTATATCATATAATAATATTATAATATAATAAAATATACATTATATTACAAAATATATTATACTATATATTATAATATAATATAATAATAATAAATAATAATTCGTACAAAAAAAATTCGTCCTTTCCTTCGTAAGTTAGTTTCGCTCGAAGGACATAAATTCGCGAAGTGCCATTATCAGACGCGAATGGCCGAGCAGTCATTATACTCGCGCGACAGCGGTGTCAACCCCCTTGCCTCATGACTTCTTCAGCAGCCATTAATACTTAAGCGAGCCATCAGCCGTCATTCGTGGCTGTAACACACCGTGACGGATGCAAAGTATTGCGTATTTCGGCATTATTTGGTAATTTCAAATTTAGGTATTTAGCGAGCCACTGGCTCGATGAATAGGGGGAACGCGCCAAGTTGCACAGTGCCTCGACTGAACTTTCGTGACAAAAAGTTTGCCGAAACGAGGAACTTTGTCGAACAGGGGGGTGGGAAGTGGGAGACCGTGATCCGTTTCGCGAACGTGATTCGATATTTCCAGGCGACGGGTTAAGGACAAGTTGTCGCGGAGACGAATGGCTTCCAGAGTGATCGATTTTGCCCAAAACGATACGTGATTTACCCAGTTTTGTTAGAAACATTGCTCCACAGCGTTTTGTATATTTCTTCCAATTTTATATGTATATATTTCTTTCAATTTCACGTTTATACTTGTTCCAATTTTATATTTATGTTTCTTCCAATTTTACGTTTATATTTGTTCCAATTTTGCATTTATATTTCATTCAAATTTTACATATATATTTTTCTAATTTTATGTTCATGTATTTCTCCCAATTTTATATTTACAGTTCTTCCAATTTTATGTTTATATATTCCTTCTGATTTTATATTTATATTTCTTCCAATTTTCATTTATATTTCTTCTAATTTTATATTTACATGTTAAGTTAGGAAACAAAATTTTATTTAAATTTTAAAATTGACACTTCAGATGAAATTAAATTTCCAAAATTTTGAAATTAAAATTTCAGATGAAATTAAATTTCCAAAATTTTGAAATTAAAATTTCAGATGAAATTAAATTTCCAAAATTTTGAAATTAAAATTTCAGATGAAATTAAATTTCCAAAATTTTGAAATTAAAATTTCAGATGAAATTAAATTTCCAAAATTTTGAAATTAAAATTTCAGATGAAATTAAATTTCCAAAATTTTGAAATTAAAATTTTAGATAAAATTATAAATTTCCAAAATTTTGAAATTAAAACTTCAGATGAAATTAACTTTTATTAAATAATTAATTGAATAAAATTAAATTTCATTGGAAGAAATATAAAGAACACAAACAAATGCGTCTGACAAACGCGTATGTACGTAATTGGAAATTCTCGCATTATTAAGAGAACGTACGGAGTTCACCTCGTCAACTCGCAACGACACCAACAACTGCGAAGAAACCCCATCCGCGTTACGAGCAACGATATTATTAATCAACTTCCTGCCTGACTATCCTGCAATAAAACCGCTCTCGTCGAAATTATGCATCATGGAGGAACTTCCAACCACCTAAATCCCCATACCTTCATCCCTGCAAATCCTTCCAACGTACTTAGCCTTTTCCAAAAATAATCACCGCGGTTGATGTTCAACCCCCCATGAAACATCGTCAGAACCCCAACATCCCTTGAAGTTTTTAGAGGGACCGCCCCTAAAGACTAACGTTTAAATAAAACCCCCTGGTCGTGGAATTAGGACCACTCGGTGTGTTCTTGGACTTGTTGAAATATTTCTAAAGAAGCTGTAGCGTTCGAAGGTAACATAATCGTTTAAAGTATTTACTTATCATATTTTTCCATCTGTTTTCGAGCATCAAACTTTTTCTGGAGGAGGAGATTCGCTTGAATTTGCAAAATGTTTTTGTAATCCTGGATCACTCGTGTAGTAAACAAATTTCTTTTGATTTTAATGTATTGTTTTTATCATTACTTTTGTGTTATATATGTAATATATTTCATTGAATAATGTAAAATATAATACGACGATGTAATATACAATATAATAATGAAATATGTCACTTTTATGTAATATATTTGCGTTTATGTCACTTTTGTATTATATGTAACATATTTCTTTATATAATATGCATACTCGTGATGTAATATACAATGAATATAATAATAAAAAATACGATATAATATAATATAATATAATATACAATATACAATATAATATTGTACAATATACAATATAATACAATATACAATAAAATATATCACTTTTGTATTATATGTAACATATTTTATTATATGATATGCATACTCGTGATATAATATACAATGAATATAATAATAATGAAATATACAATATACAATGAATATAATAATAATGAAATATACAATATACAATATAGTATAATATAATATACAATATAATATATCACTTTTGTATTATATGTAACATATTTCATTACATAATGCAGCATGCTCGCTATATAATATACAATAAAATAACGAAATGTACAATATAATATAATATATCACTTTTGAGTTACATGTAACATGTTTCATTATATAATATAGCATACTTGCAATATAATGTACAATATGATAATGAAATATACAATATACCATACAGTATACAATATAATGTAACATATAACATACAATATAATATAATATATCACTTTTGTATTACATGTAACATGTTTCATTATATAATATAGCATACTTGTGATATAATATACAATATGATAATGAAATATACAATATAACATACAGTATACAATATAATATAACATGTAACATACAATATAATATAATATATCATTTTTCTGTTACATGTAACACATTTCATTATATAATACAGCATACTCACGATACAATATACAATATAACAATGAAACATAATATATGTATATTACATGTATTATATGTATATTGTATATATACATATTTCACACGCAACTATCTATATGTATACATTATACATGTGGGTGTATATACGTATCTATATACATTCTGCATACTCGTCACGAGCCACTCGCAGTGGAGCACGCGAATCGCGCTCATTCGTTCGCGCGTGCTCGTGCGAAAAGCTTTTCGAAGATGCTGCGTGCGCGAAGATGTATTTCCAAACGCTGGCTCGGCGTTTTCACGGTGCTGCTCGTGTCTCTCGCGAGCGACTCGCGTGCGTACACGGCGAAAGTGACGACGAGATTTGGACGTGTCCACGGATTCCTGAGGAACTCCGATTACGGTAGGCAAAGACTCGTCGCGCACTACTTCGGCATCCCTTACGCTGAACCGCCCGTCGGCGATCTTAGGTTCAGGGTGAGTCAATTCCGCCATGTTCCCACGTCGAATTTTCAGCTCTTGCAATAACGTGAGAATTATCGAATTTTGGGAATTTAGCATTTTAAGAATTAAAAAATTTTAGAATTTTAGAATTTTAGAATCTTAGAATCGCAGAATCTTAGAATTTTGGGAGTTTAGCATTCTAAGAATTTTAAAATTTTAGAATTTTAGAATTTTAGAACTTTAGAACTTTAGAATTTTAGAATTTTAGAACTTTAGAACTTTAGAATTTTAGAATTTTAGAATTTTGAGAGTTTTAGCAATTCGAGAAATTTAGACTTTTGAGAGTTTCAGAACTTCGAGGGTTTTAGCAGTTTGAGAATTTTAGAATTTCGAGCGTTTCAAAATTTTAAAATATTAGAATTTTGAGTTTTAAAATTTTTACAAATTGAGAATTGTGAGAGTTCTAAAATTTTAGCATTTCAAGTTTTAGAATTTGAAAATTTTAGAATCATGAGAGTTTCAGCATTTTGAGAGTTTTAAAATTGTAGAATTTTGAGAGTTTTAGAATGTTGAGAACTTTATGAATCTTGAGTTTTAGAATTTTTGCATATCGATTTTTAGAATTTTGAACATTTTTAAATTTCAAGAGTTTTAGAATTTTAAGAATTTCAACATCTTGAGAATTTTAGAATTTTTAGAATTTTGGACGTTGTGAAATTTTCGAATTTTAAGAGTTTTAGCATTCTGACAATTTTAGAATCTCGAGAGTGTTAGAATTTTGAGAGTTTTAATAAAATTTCGCATATCCCCGCAATAATCAGACCTCTGAATTCTAGAATCCAAAGCCGTGGTGCAAATACTTTACCAGAGCATTTGCCGCGATGAAAGTTATGCCCGTGTGCGTTCAGTTGGACGATAACATGAACGTCGTTGGACAAGAGGACTGTCTCTATCTGAACATCAACGTACCTGTGGTAAACTTCTTCTTCTTCTTCTTCCTTTTTTTTTTTTTTTTTTTTTTTTTTTTTCCCCCCCCCCTTTTTTTTTTTTTTTTTTTAAGAAAGAAAATTCTAAATACTTAGAACTAATAATACCACAATAGTTTCTTATCTGAAATGATATTTTCCAGCCAAGAGATCTTTTTCACCGTTATTTCAGCCACGAATCGCGATTATCCTTGAAAAGGGAAGGAAACAGTTTCGTTGATATCGTGTCTCTAGAATTTCGTGTTACATTTTGAATATTTTCCCAACAGGGAAACTTCATCCAATCATTTTCCATTTTTTTCCTCCATAAAATTCAACAAGTTTCCTTATCAATTACGTCAATAACTCCGTATAAATTGTTCGCACAAAGTGTTAACAACTTGAATATAAACTTTCTGAGAAACGTTCCGGCTGGAATAACGTGGAAAAATGCGATCTCGATTGGCTGGCAAGGTCGCCACTCTCGATCTAATGAAATTTAAACGATCCAAGGCCCGCTTGTTTTTTCCTTTTCAATTAAAAAAAAAAAAAAAACACTTTTTACGTCATTGCCTGGAAGAACTTCACTTACGCGAGGAAAACGCGTGAAAATAATAGATTTCAGAGAAACACGGGGAGAGCTGCGCGCTGCTTCCGGTTCTCGTGTACGTGCACAGCGGATGGACTCGCACTGATTATCGTCATCTCCCGACAGATTACATGATGGATCAGGACGTGATCCTGGTCGTTGTCCAGTATCGCTTGAATATTTTTGGTAATAACTAAATCCCTCGTAAGTTGTTCAGCAGTCGAGGAAATTAATTATTATAATCATTAATAATTGTAGTAATTAACAACTATAGTCCTTAATTATTATAATTGCAATATAAAGATAATTATTATAATTATAGTTATAATACAAAGATAATTATTATAATTATAGTCATAATATAAAGATAATTGTTATAATTATTATAATTATAGTTATAATACAAAGATAATTATTATAATTATAGTTATAATATAAAAATAATTATTATAATTATAGTTATGATATAAAAATAATTATTATAATTATAATAATATATATTATAATATAAAAATTATAATTATAATGTTATTATAATATTATAGTTATAATATAAAAATAACTATTATAATTATAGTTATAACATAAAAATAACTATTATAATTATAGTTATAAAATAAAAATAACTATTATAATTATAGTTATAATATAAAAATAATTATATTAATTATAGTAATTATTATAATATATATTATAATATAAAAAGTATAAATATGATATTATTATAATATTATTATAATATTATAGTTATAATATAAAAATAATTATTATTAGTATAATTATAGTTATAATAAAGATATAATATAAAGATCTAAAGATATATAATATAAAGATAATTGTTATAATTATAGTTATAATATAAAAATAATTATTGCAATTATTATAATATATATTACAGTATAAAAATTATAATTATATTATTATAGTATCATTATAATATTATAGTTATAATATAAAAATTTATATAATTATAGTTATAATATAAAGATAATTGTTATAATTATAGTTATAATATAAAGACAATTATTATTATTATTATAATTATAGTTATAATATACAGATAATTATTATAATTATAGTTGTAATATAAAAATAATTATTGTAATTATTATAATATATATTGTAATATAAAAGCTATAATTATAATATTATTATAATTATAATTATAATATAAGAATAATTATTAACGTCATTTTTATTAACGCCATTCCAACTGAAGAAGCATAAAATTTCCACCAAAATAGAAAGACAGAGAGACACGATAAATTACACGTGCTTCGCAAAAGAAAATTATTTAAAATCCCCCAAGAAATCCACTGCCTCGTGTCCGTAAAATTTCCTAAAAAGAAAAGAAAAAAATTTTTAGAAACCTGGTCATTTCAAAACTGATATTAAACACCGGTAATTGCGGTGTCAAGGTTAAGATATAAACCCCTGTCGAGAAATTGGGAATGTTAGAACGTTCGAAGGACATTTCGTGAAAATGGCAATTGCAGGATTCTTCGGCACAGGCACGGAAGCCAGTCCAGGCAACTACGGTCTCAAAGACATCGTCATGGCTCTGCGATGGATTCAAGGAAATATCGGCTCGTTCGGTGGCGATCCGAACTCCGTAACTCTATGGGGCCACGGCGAGGCTGCCAGCCTGGTGCATATGCTGGCTCTCACGAAGAAAACCGAAGGCTTGTTTCACAGGTACGTCACACGTGAAACATCTGTTCCGGTTTTATCCATCGGGCTGATTTAAAAGAGAATTGAAATTTGGATATTATAAGAGAAGGGGGAATATTTATAATATTTCAATCAACAGGTACATCATCCAGAGTGCAACTGCTCTCTGCCCTATGGCCGTCAACTCGAGAACTCGAACGAGGAAGATTGCCTTGGCGACGGCCAGGTCGTTCGACTGTCTTCCTCGAAACGACGAAAAAAATGTCACGACCACGCGAACAAACGTGACGAACGAGGAGGAAGAGGAGGGGGAACAAGAAGAGTTAGACGAGGAACACGAGAAGGCGATGATGCACTGCTTGAGAGAAGTGAAAGACATCGAGAGATTCAGAAAAGTGATGAACTACCCTGTAAGACAAGTTCTTTCTGAATTTTTTCTTTTTTTTTTTCTTCATTTCCAAATTGTTCGTCGGTTGAGATTTTCTTTGTTTCTTCTCAAAGATGTTTCTTCGTTTTAGAAACAGAAGGACTGGCGGAGCAATCGTTGCTGCGTCTTCGCGCCGACCATCGAGAAAGAGTCAGACGACGCTATAGTGACCGTTCATCCCCTAACAATAATGGAGCATCGTCTGTTTAGGGACATTCCATTTATCATGGGAGTCGTGCACGACGAAGGACTGTACAAATCGATAGGCAAGTCTGAGCAAATTCTGCAAAGGGAAGTAGCAACGAAACATTGTCGACGCTTAAAGAAAAAAAAAAATTCTCTCGGTCTCGTTTCAAAACTTAAAGCTTTTACTACAAGTCTTGTAAAAGTAAAAGTTTTTCTTTTCCTTTCTTCTTTTTTTTTTTTTTTTTCTTGAGTGGAAAAGAACAAATTTGTCTAAAACGTTTAGACATTTGTCCAAAATTCAAACGTCCCTAAAAACGTCGAAAAATTTTCTTCACAATCAGATCCATCGTGATCCTGAAGATTGAAATCTCTCCTTTGCAACGAGCCCTTGAAACTTGCTGTACGATTTTCCCTCGCAGTTTTATCGAACTTTGAACCAGTTGGTGATTTCTCGAATTTTTGAATTTTTAAATTTCGAATCTTTCTCCTCCCCCTTGGTCAGCGTGCGTCCCACTTTATCGACGAAGAGTATCGGAGATCCCTTCCCGGCGATTCCTTCGGTACTGAAGAGCAGAATAATTCGCGAGGTGTTTTTTAAAAAATTATCCCCGGTTACTCCCGTGACGCTGTTATTACCGTGTGGCGAAATTCAATTATAAGTTTTAATTGATTTTTGAAAATGTTGCCCGTTTCGATTTCAAGCGATCCTGACGAACGTAACCGCCAAACTGCTAAATAATTTCGAGACGAATTTGCACCACGTCCTGCAATATTCTCAGCTGATTTCCAACGTCACCGGGTTCACGCGAGCCATCGGGGACTTCTACTTCGGCGGCAACGTTTTCACAGGGTCGCTGGACAGAAATATTACCGAGGTAAGCGGATCTTTCATGGATTAATCATGCAAACTTTAAAATATACTTTGAATGTCTGGAATTCTGAGAATCTAGAATTTTGGAATTTGGGGATTTTGCAGGTTTCGAATCGAAATTTTACAAGTTCAACTGTTGTTTCGAAACATTTTGGAATTTCGAGATTCCAGGAATTATGGGATTTTGGAATTGTGGGATTCTAGAATTTTGGAATTTGGGGATTTTGCAGGTTTCGAATCGAAATTTTACAAGTTCAACTGTTGTTTCGAAACGTTTTGGAATTTCGAGATTCCAGGGATTATGGGATTTTGGAATTGTGGGATTCTAGAATTTTGGAATTTGGGGATTTTGCAGGTTTCGAATCGAAATTTTACAAGTTCAACTGTTGTTTCGAAACGTTTTGGAATTTCGAGATTCCAGGGATTATGGGATTTTGGAATTGTGGGATTCTAGAATTTTGGAATTTGGGGATTTTGCAGGTTTCGAATCGAAATTTTACAAGTTCAACTGTTGTTTCGAAACGTTTTGGAATTTCGAGATTCCAGGGATTATGGGATTTTGGAATTGTGGGATTCTAGAATTTTGGAATTTGGGGATTTTGCAGGTTTCGAATCGAAATTTTACAAGTTCAACTGTTGTTTCGAAACGTTTTGGAATTTCGAGATTCCAGGAATTATGGGATTTTGGAATTGTGGAATTCTAGAATTTTGGAATTTGAGGATTTTGCAGGTTTCGAATCGAAATTTTACAAGTTCAATTGTTGTTTCGAAACATTTTGGAATTTCGAGATTCCAGAAATTATGGGATTTTGGAATTGTGGGATTCTAGAATTTTGGAATTTGAGGATTTTGCAGGTTTCGAATCAATATTTTATAAGTTCAATTATTGCTTCGAGACATTTTGGAATTTCGGCAGTCTTGGAATTGGAGTTTAGAAACTCCGGAATTTCGAAATTTTGCAAATTTATGAATACCGTCATTTCGAAATATTGGAATCATGAGATTTCTGAAACTTTGGAATTCTGAAATTTTGAAATTTTGGGATTTTGTAAATTTTGAATTGAAATTTTATAAGTTCAATTCAAAATTTACAAATTATTATTTATTAATTATTATTTCGAGACATTTTGGAATTTCGGGGATCTTGGAATTCTGGAATTTTGAAATTTTGGGATTTTGTAAGTTTTGAATTGAAATTTTACAAGTTCCATTGTTATTATTTCGAGACATTTTGGAATTTCGAGATTTTTGGAATTCTGGAGTTTGGAAATTCTGGAATTTTAGAATTTTGAAAGTTTGCAAGTTTTAAATATTGTCACTTCGAGATATTGGAATCTTGGGATTTTCAAAAATTTCGGGATATATTGAAATTTTTAAATTCAGGAATTTCAAAATCCCAAATTTTTAAACTTGCGTCCGATTTTGTTATCGTTCTCAAATTATCGAAAATCCTGCACGTCCAACGTTTCAAATTCATCATTAATTATTTTACAAATCAATGAACCAGGCATACAGTTTCTTTAGCAGAGTAATTCCATTAAATGATTCAGCCCATTACTCGTTGTAAATTATTCCATCTACGAACGATAGGTCATTATTTATCCAAATGATCGTACGATATAATTATACGATTAAACGTTAACGAGCGCGTTGTCAATATTACATTCTTCACTGGGATCCATCCTGCAAGCTCTAGTAAATTTCACAGATGATCGGCGACGCTCTTGTTTTCTGGCCAGCGTATCAAACGCTCAAGTATCAATCGGACAGGATGAACTCATCTACTTACTTTTACTTGTTCTCGTACGAGGGCACCTTTACCAGTACTTTTGATTCAGGAATTCCAAAACATTTCGGTGAGAATCTTCGATACATGTATATAATTAACATTCAGAAATTTCTAAGATTCGGAAATTTCTAAAATTTGTAAAATTCAATATATATATATATATATATATTTCTAAATTTTAGAAATTTCTGAATTTTAGAAATTTTCGTATCTTAGGAATTTCTGAATTTTAGAAATTTTCAGTATCTTAGAAATTTCTAAATTTTAGAAATTTCCGAATCTTAGAAATGTTTTGAATCTTAACAATTTCTAACTTTTAGAATTTTATGAATCTTAAAAATTTCTAAATTTTAGAAATTTCTGAATTTTAGAAACTTTCGGTATCTTAAGAATTTCTGAATTTTAGAAACTTTCGGTATCTTAGAAATTTCTGAATCTTAGAAACTTTCTAACTTTTAAAATGTTTTGAATCTTAAAAATTTCTAAATTTTGGAATTTTCTGAATCTTAAAAAATTTCTAAATTTCAGAAATTTCTGAATTTTAGAAACTTCTGAATCTTAGAAAATTTCTAACCTTCAGAATTTTCTGAATCTTAAACACTTCTAAATTTTGGAATTTTCTGAATCCTAAAAATTTCTAAATTTTAGAATTCTCCGAATTTCAGAAATTTCTGTGCCCACCCTAAAATTTCCACAAAAATTCCGCAAGTTTCCTCGCTCGTTTTCTTGCCTCCAGACTAAGTTAAAGTCAATTGAACTTGTGCAGGAGTCTCGCACGGGGACGATTTGAACTACCTGCTACCGATACTGAATAAAAAGTATCACGATTACATGCTGCACAATACGGAGAACGACGTGACCATGATCAATATAATGACCGAGATGTGGGCCGGCTTTGCAACCAAAGGGTGAAAAAAGTTATTCAGTTATTCGTTTATAACATTCCTCTCTTCTTTCGCCGTGGAGAATTTTATAGTAGTTTTCAATTAACGTAATTCACGGAACAGAGTGCCAGAAGCTTGGAAAGTGACGCCGTGGCCGGATTACAAGAAGTCTCACAGGTTCTTGCGACTCGGGGCGGGCAAACTTTCGGACATAGCAGAGGAGAGCGAACTTTTCCCAAAGAGGATGGCGTTCTGGGAGGAATTGACGGCAAATCTGACTCTGAATCCGATCGACTTCGACTTTCCCCAATATATCGAGGACGACGAGTCGAACAGTAGCGTTCCCAAACAACGTAGCGAAATGTTCATTTGCTTAACAATGCTCCTCGCAATCTGCTTCTTGTAAATTTAGTAGCAGCGACGCCAGAGTAAGGAAAGAGTGAAATTTCGCGGGCAACAGATCCCAGAAGGATGAAATTTCAAATCGTTTTATTTTATTATTACCCAATAACGGCGATAAGAGTAAAATGAATAAAATTGATATAAGGCGATGTACCTCCAAGTTTAGGAACTGATTGTAAAACTGAGCGAGCAAATTAAAAATTACTATTTCGGTTTTTGATACGGAGACGAAGTGATTGTGGGATTAGCTATTTTGAAATTATCTGGCTCTCTCTAGACACAAGGTTTTTGAAAATCAATACATACATATATATATGGAAATAAATATAATTAAAAGAATAGTAATTAATTGAAAAATATGGATGAAAAATAATTTTATAAATATTAATTTTAAAAATGTTTATGTCTATATATATATATATAAAATTTCTAAAATTAACATTTATGAAATTATTTTTTAATTAAATATATATATGTAAATGTTTCCTTGTATATATGTATAAAAAAATTTCTAAAATTAATATTTATGAAATTATTTTTCAATTAAATATATATATGTAAATGCTTCCTTATATGTACATAAAAAATTTCTAAAATTCATCCATATTTTTCAATTAAATATATATATACATATATATATAAAATTTCTAAAATTAATATTTATGAAATTACTTTTCAATTAAATATATATATGTAAATGTTTCCTTATATATACGTAAAAAAATTTCTAAAATTAATATTTATGAAATTATATTCCATCCATATTTTTCAATTAAATATATAAATATATAAAAATTTCTAAAATTAATATTTATGAAATTATTTTTCAATTAAATATATATATGTAAATGCTTCCTTATATGTACATAAAAAATTTCTAAAATTCATCCATATTTCTCAATTAAATATATATATACATATATATATATAAGATTTCTAAAATTAATATTTATGAAATTATTTTTCAATTAAATATATATATGTAAATGTTTCCTTATATATACGTAAAAAAATTTCTAAAATTAATATTTATGAAATTATATTCCATCCATATTTTTCAATTAAATATATAAATATATAAAAATTTCTAAAATTAATATTTATGAAATTATTTTTCAATTAAATACATATATATGTAAATGTTTCCTTATATATACGTAAAAAAATTTCTAAAATTAATATTTATGAAATTATTTTTCACCCATATTTTTCAATTAAATATATATCTATCTATTTATATATATATAAATCATTTGTAATCGAGTAGAACGAACAAAGGGGGATGATGAAGAAAGAAGGATCTCCCGCGAGTGGCCACGGTCGCGTTTCCATCAAGACGGGGGGGGGCCCCACGGAAAGCATATAATGGAATCCGGTGGAAATTAAGTTGGCCAACGAGTGTGGAGAGTTTAAACGCTTGCATAAAATACGCGGTACGTTCGCGCTCCGGGGAAATTAATCATCCGGCCCCGGGCCGGTGTTTGTCTTCTTTCCGTTTCGTTCGCGCTCATTCCCCGTTCGCGTGCACGCCGCCAAATTAAGAAAAAAACGCGCCCTCCCACCCTCCCATCACCCTTCTTTCTCTCGCTCTTTCATTCACCACCATGGATTTGCCGCTTTTCGTGCTTTTCGTACTTTTGTCCACGGTTTGTTTGTCGGCTGTTTCTCTTCGCCAGGGAAATTGGGAAGCAATATTTTCTCCCCCTCTCTCTTCCCATTCTCGCCCACTGCTTCCGCCGAGGCAAGAAAGAACCAAGTAGTAGAAGTGGCGTCGAATTGTAATTGAGGCGCAGTGAGAAAAAAATGATCTCGGAACGATTGGACCACCGCATTTCGAAACACCGGAAACGGGCAGGCGAACTGGAAATCGACACGTTGTAGCCAACGATTCCGCGCGTCACCGAATTTTCGAAGGGCACTCGGGGCGCCCCCCGTGTTTGCCCACGTACACTTGGCCCGAGGAGGAGGCTCGAAACCGCTTTGAAAACGATTATTCGACTGCTGGGCAAACAGCGGGCAGCAAACCGGGTTCGTCGCACACCGGCCCAACTTATTTGTCTATGCAAATGGTCAATCAACGGCCCCGTCTACTCGGCCCTCGTGCCCTGTTTTCGATTCGAGTGTCCGCCCGCTTTCCTGTTTTTCCTCGCGCCTTCCGTGCTTCCTCCCTTGGCGACCTTCAGTGAACCGGTTAACAAAAATATACATACGCAGTCGCCCGGCGGCCGTGCCTCACTCTTTGAAACCTCTGCGACGGGGATCGAAACCCTTTGAAACTTCTTGCCTGTTATTGTTCTCGCGAGAATTCTTCGAAACATTCTCTCGCGAACGTGTAAAAAGAAAAAAAAAAAAAAAAAAACACTGAGTGCGTACTCGGCCCTCGAATTGCAAAGATCCACTGGAAGCTTTGAAGCTTCCGACCTACCGAGATCCAAGATCTTCGACCCGCACATTTGGTGGAAATTATTTATACTGGGAAACAGTATGTAACAGTATGCTTTTACTGTTGAAATATGCTGACAAATGAAGTATACTGTTTTAATAGACTCGTTAACAATCGTGAACTGTTAAAATACTTAAAATACTTTTACTGTTAAAATTTGCTAACAAATGTATTGTTTCAATAGATTCGTTAACAATCGTTGACTGTTAAAATAATTGAAATACTTTCACTGTTAAAATATGCTAACAAATATACTATTAAATATAAATATACTGTTTCAATAGATTCGTTAACAATCGTTAAATGTTAAAATATTTAAAATACTTTTACTGTTAAAATTTGCTAACAAATATATTGTTTCAATAGATTCGTTAACAATCGTTAACTGTTAAAATAATTGAAATACTTTCACTGTTAAAATATGCTAACAAATATACTATTAAATATAAATATACTGTTTTAATAGATTCGTTAACAATCGTCAACTGTTAAAATACTTAAAATACTTTTACTGTTAAAATTTGTTAACAAATATATTGTTTCAATAGAATCGTTAACAATCGTTGACTGTTAAAATAATTGAAATACTTTCACTGTTAAAATATGCTAACAAATATACTATTAAATATAAATATACTGTTCTAATAGATTCGTTAACAATCGTCAACTGTTAAAATACTTAAAATACTTTTACTGTCAAAATTTGCTAATAAAGAGATTGTTTCAATAGATTCGCTAACAATCGTTAACTGTTAAAATACTTAAAATACTTTTACTGTTAAAATTTGCTAACAAATATACTGTTTCAATAGATTCGTTAACAATCGTTAACTGTTAAAATAATTGAAATACTTTCACTGTTAAAATATGCTAGCAAATATACTATTAAATATAAATATACTGTTCTAATAGATTCGTTAACAATCGTTAATTGTTAAAATACTTAAAATACATTTACTGCTAAATTTGCTAATAAATAGATTGTTTCAATAGATTCGTTAACAATCGTTAACTGTTAAAATAATAAACAAAACACTTTCACTGTTAAAATATGCTAACAAATATACTATTAAATATAAATATACTGTTTTAATAGATTCGTTAACAATCGTCAACTGTTAAAATACTTAAAATACTTTTACT
>NW_025110191.1:50870-52596 GCF_011392965.1 Frieseomelitta varia | reverse complement strand
ACTTTCACTGTTAAAATATGCTAACAAATATACTATTAAATATAAATATACTGTTTCAATAGATTCGTTAACAATCGTTAATTGTTAAAATACTTAAAATACTTTTACTGCTAAATTTGCTAATAAATAGATTGTTTCAATAGATTCGTTAACTGTTAAAATAAACAAAACAGTTTCACTGTTAAAATATGCTAACAAATATACTATTAAATATAAATATACTGTTCTAATAGATTCGTTAACAATCGTTAATTGTTAAAATACTTAAAATACTTTTACTGTTAAAATATGCTAACTAATATACTATTAAATATACTGTTTAATAGATTCGTTAACATTTTTACTCAATTTATCTTCTATTTAATTTATTATTATTTGTTTAAATTCATTATATTTATTGTATAATATATTAATAATAATTTATTGTTATCTGTTTTGCTTAATTTATTTTTTGTTCGATATATTATTACTTTTTTAAATTTATCATATACCTCTTTTTACGTGAATACACTTACAAACTGAGAAAATATTGCAATATCGTTTCAGCGCAAGAGGTTTCGATTAATTACTTTTCTCACTCTCACCGAGTGGGTGGTACGCCTGACGACCAAACAAATGGCGGCCAACAGAGATCCTCTCTTCTTTTCGTCGGAAATGCAATATCACTGGCGCATACAGGGCCTCTTGTCGTCGCGAGACGTTTAATTATAATTCGGCCATCTCGATACTGACATTCCCCCGGCTAGTTTTCACACGTCGCCGAAATGATAGATCGCGACGACATGTTTCTTTCGACGAAACGTCTCGTCGTCAGCCAGGGCCGCCAACAACGACACCTCCCGTTTATAAGACGCGTGACAAACGATTTCCTTCGGACGATCAACTTCCTTTTTTTCGGATCGCGCTTTGTGGGAAAAGTCAGAGGGGAGCGTTTCAGGAAAAATCTTTGTATTCCAGACTGGACACAATATACGAAGAAATTTATGCATCATGTAATTTTTTCCTAAGATTTCTGTCATTTCAAGAACAAGTATATTGCAATTGTCAGGCAGTTTGTATATTAATAAATATATTTGTCATAAATTTGTTTATCTGTTCAACTCTGTCGTCAACGATCCTGTGCAATTCTCTTGTCTTGTATTAAAAAAAATAATAAAAATCTATCGCAGCGTATAATGTTATTTACTACAGCAATAATTTATTTATATTTGTATCGACAATTCTTTTATTTTGCATGGAAAAATGATAAAAAGAATGAAAATCCAGTTAATGTTATTTACAGTGCACTGTGAAACTGCAGCATATTCAATTCTTTTCTAAAGAAGATAAGTATATTCAATAATATATTTATATTTTTATCGCCAACGGACCTATGCAATTCTCTTGTTTTGTATAAAAAAATCCATCACAGCGTTTAATATTATTTACAGTGCAGCACCATCCCCAGTACTTCTCGATTAATATTAATAAATACATTATATTATATATATTATAATAATAATTATATTATATTATCAAAATATACATTATAAATATGTTGTATTAATCAATATTAATAACTATATTTTACAATTTATTTATACTTTTATACGAAGTATTTTATTATTGTTTCGTATTAAAAAAATAATAAATATCCGTTAGAGTATTTAATATTATTTACAGTGCAGCACCACCCCCAGTTCTTCTCGATTAATATTAATAAATACATTATATTATATATATTATA
>NW_025110191.1:49352-50719 GCF_011392965.1 Frieseomelitta varia | reverse complement strand
AAAAAAATAACAAATATCCGTTAGAGTGTTTAATATTATTTACAGTGCAGCACCACCCCCAGTTCTTCTCGATTAATATTAATAAATACATTGTATTATATATATTATTATAACAATTATATTATATTATTAAAATATACATTATAAATATGTTGTATTAATCAATATTAATAACCATATATAACAATTTATTTATACTTGTATACGAAATCTTCTTGTCACGTACAAAAGATAATAAAAATCTATCGACTCTACTACTTGCAGCATGTGTACGTAATATAATTCGAAAGATGGAGCATGATTTCAAGCCACGAGCCACGAAACTCACCAACCTCTGACAATCCTCTGGAAATTAAGAAATCCTTCGAAGGCCTCGAGGTTCGGCTCTCAAGTAAGAGACTCTGAACATCGCGAGAATCTCCGAGATTCGAAAATCAATCGGAGCAATTTGAAAATCCAGTTATTACGCGGAGAATCGTTGGAAATGGTCGCGCGATATACATATGTACGACGGACTACTATGCTGTGATATATGACGTGCGAAGAACAGAGCCGGCCCGATGAATTCCAGACACGTTCTCGATGATATTGTCGGTCGACTTGCCGCTATAATGACCGGGGAAGCAGCGCGAGCAAAAGTGGCATGGAATGGAAATCGGGCCAGCATCGATTACGATACCCGGGCCGTGTCGCATGACAGAGCGCGGCGGAATCGGCCGGCACAATGCGCTAATGCGACACATTGTTCGTGCCGGCAAAAATTGCCGCTCGTTACCAACGCTGACAATGGCGGGGGCCTCTGTTCACGGACACACGCCGCCGTGAAAATTATAGCGTTTTCCATTCCGCTTGCGTCCCGAAATTCCACGAATTTTCGTCGCCACGGTCTTGGAAATTTTCTACGTTACCGACGTTTACGAGACTGCGTAACACCGGCAGCCTAATCCAGCCGAGATTTCACATTTCAATCACGGGTTATTAATTTCACGAGCAATCCGAGTCTTTGTCTACATTTTCGAAATTTATGCTTGCCATTCCATCGCCTGTGACTTCATCCCTCGCAACTTTCTTCGTTACTTGTAATTGTTCATATTACCCGAGATGTACAAACGTTTTGGATTTTAAATTACGTTAAACGGATTTTAAATTAACGTTATTTGCAATTTAAATTGAATTCGAATTTGAAATTTCACGGCGTTGCAGTTTGCTTCTTTTCGATCGGAGCCGTAATTTATGCCACGAATTTATGCGATACTATGAGACAAAGTCTTACATTCATTATTAACACACGAATTTATGCGATATTATGAGAAAAAGTCTTACATTCATTATTAATACACGAATTTATGCGATATTATGAGACAAAG
>NW_025110191.1:43512-49041 GCF_011392965.1 Frieseomelitta varia | reverse complement strand
TTATTAATACACGAATTTATGCGATATTATGAGAAAAAGTCTTACATTCATTATTAATACACGAATTTATGCGATATTATGTGACAAAGTCTTACATTTACTATTAATACACGAATTTATGTGATACTATGAGACAAAGTCTTACATTCATTATTAATACACGAATTTATGCGATATTATGAGACAAAGTCTTACATTCATTATTAACACACGAATTTATGCGATATTATGAGAAAAAGTCTTACATTTATTATTAATACACGAATTTATGTGATATTATGAGACAAAGTCTTATATTTATTATTAATGACTCAATTAGTGCAAGTAGCTTGTGTCTAGTTATTATTTATCGACAGTCTAGTTATTATTTCGAATGATTTGAACGGTAATGTTGTTTCAATGATTTTTATTTTAATATTTATATTCTAATAATTATATTACAGTGACCGTACAATAATAACTGTACTCTTCTATTGACTGAAAGTTTCGTCAAAAAAAAAAAATATATATATATATATATATATATATATGTAATAAAATAAATTGTAAAATATTATAAATTACAAATATAAATTATATTATATATAAATATAAATATAAAATTATATTATATATAAATATAAATTATATATAAATATAAATATAAATTATATTATATATTATAATTGTCAAAATATAAATTATTCTTCATCAAAAATAACTTACACCGAGCAGATTATGAATCCTTCGCATAATATTACCTACTCTGTCACGTATTTCAATGTTTCATCCTGACTAGTTAAACAGAGAATCTATAAAGTATCCAGAAATATCAGATTCGATAAATTACAATGCACGTGCGAACACGTGCGCAATTTAATTTAATTTCGTGAGACTTGGGTTAGGAATTAACTTAGGTTCGAAATTAGTTTAGGTTAGGAATCAGCTTGGGTTGAAAGTTAGGTTAGGTTAGGAATTCACTCGAGTCGATTTTCGAAATGTTATATATTTATAGACATAGTTCACGTATATCACAGACATGTATTTATAGACACAGTTCACGTGGGTCAGAGCAAATAGGAAAGATCGATTCCTAGAGTCGTTTTAAGACTCTCGAGGGTCAGAACATGGAGGAGGTTGCCCCCGTAATCCCCCGTTGCATCTCCCAAACCAGACTCGCGCTATGAGAAAATGAATATTTGAAAATCTGGAGGGATGAAGGCGGCGTTATGTCCCTTGTTAGCCTCCCCTAATCCGGCTGTATCTAATTCGCTCGTACGATTCCCCGCGAGACCAGCCCCCCGTCGCCATATTTTCCCTCCGAAAATCGTACGCGTTTCGCTCCTCACCCCAGCGAGAAACGAACATCTTTCCCATTGTTTCTCTCCTCTCCGCGAAAAGAAGATTCCAATCGAGGAAAATTTCGAATTCAATCTCTCACACGTTCTCTTCGTTTCTCAGTGCTCGGACTGACTCTCGAGACTGATATTACAGTGATGTTTCTTTTCTTTTCGTGCGTGAGAACGAAAGACGAGTTGTGTTCGTTGGAAGAATTTCATTAATATACCGGCCATTTTGTCATCTTTCAGTCGACTTGAAAGTTTCGATCTTTCTTTTCTCGAGAAAAAAACGAAAAGAAAGAATGATTTGAACAAGTAATGAATTTGCGGTAATGAAGTTTTGGTAAACCTAACCTAAAAAAAAAAAAAGATGGAACCAGTTGCAAACTAGTAAACCTAACCTAAAAGAAGTAAGGTTAGTAAAGGTTAACCTAACCTATATGTTCAACGTATTTTGGGGGGGAAAAGAACGCAATTACTTGCAATTCGACAGTCGAAAGGAAATACTTTCGAACAGCAAAACTTTGGTAAAATGTTTTTCCCTTCTCCGCGTCGAAGGAAGAGAAATTTGGAGCTAAATTGACGTTTATGAACAGGTGGACAACTGGTTTTTTAACGAGAGAGAGGCGAACGAATCTCAAGCAACGTATATCCGCGCGTATATCCATCATCGCGATGACTTTCGATCGAGTTTTTACGAAACTTTATCGGGAGGGGTTTCGAGGATGACCGACTCGGGTTCCCTCCCCCCTAATCGTTGTAATAACGATTTGTCACTGTCACGGACAATAATATGAATGTACGCAGGATCGTAACGCAAAATGGTTGCCCGGGGCTTTCATCATGCGAGTATTCGCTGCGCCAGCGGCTCTCAAACTGTCGACATCCCCCGATTAGAAAAAAAATCCTTCCTCCCGATTCCAGATCGTCGATTCTCTGTTTCAATTCTGTAATTCCGTAAAATTAGCGAGAGTCGAGCTTCGTCGGAAGTCACGAAATCATGAAATTTGATTTTCTCCGAGATTCGAGACAAACAAATCCTTCTCGTCGTTTTCGGCAGATTCGAAGGCTCGAAGGAAATTAAACTTCCTTTCCTCGCGAAAATTAATTAACTGATCACTGTTTAGAGAAAATTGTACGATCTATTTCGTACAAATTGTACATATTGTACAAATCGATTTATTTCAGTTACCATCGTTTGAATTATTATTGAATTTAATTATTATTCAATAGTTATCTATATAATTATAATTAAAATAATTAAATAAAATAATATATATATAATATATATAATTATAATATATATAAAATGTTATAATATATGTGTAACATAATTATATAAAATAATTACTATTCAATTATTTATTACTTGGAATATTTTGATTATTTCTTACAAATTGTACAAACATATTCGTTTCAATTACTACAGTTTAAATTCTAGCAACTTATAACGTGGAATATTTTCTACAAATCTATTTATTTCCATTACCATCGTTTGAATTATTATTGATTTTAATTATTATTCAATAATTATCTATATAATTATAATTAAAATAATATATATATAATATGTATTATTAAAATATATATAAAATATTATAATATATGTATAATATAATTATATATACAAATATACATAATTATATAAAATAATTATTATTCAATTATTTATTACTTGGAATATTTTGATCACTCCTTACAAACTGTACAAATATATTCGTTTCAATTACTACCGTTTAAATTATAGTAACTCATAACGTGGAATATTTTGTACAAATCTATCTATTTCAATTACTGTCGTTTAAATTATTACTGAATTCAATTATTACGCAATAATTATCTATATAATTATAATTAAAATAATTATATAAAATAATATATACATATTACATACTATTATAATATATATAAAATATTATAACATATGTATAATATAATTATATACAAAAATATATATAATTATATAAAATATAATTATTATTCAATTATTTATTACTCGGAATATTTTGATTATTTTTTACAAATTGTACAAATATATTCGTTACAATTACTACGATTTAAATTATAGTAAGTCGAAACGTGGAATATTTTGTACAAATCTATTTATTTTAGTTACCATCGTTTGAATTATTATTGAATTCAATTATTATTCAATAATTGTCTATATAATTATAATTAAAATAATTATAATATCATTATATACAAAATATACATAATTATATAAAATAATTATTATTCAATTATTTATTACTCGGAATATTTTGATATTTACTCCTTACAAACTGTACAAATATATTCGTTTCAATTACTACCGTTTAAATTATAGTAACTCATATACGTGGACTATTTTGTACAAATCTATCTATTTCAATTACTGTCGTTTAAACTATACAACAGCTTACAACGTGGAATATTTCAACACGTATCAAAAACCGGTTGTGCCACTTGTTAACGAGTGCTCGATTTAAAATAATCTCGAGCTCCCCAATTTCGAGATTTAATTAATTAAAACCTGTCAGATTTTTCCATCCGATCGAACTCACTTCCACAGTCGCCCGAAATTCTCGGCAGAGAGACGAGATTTCTCGAATTTGGCACGAGCGCCGTATTAACGATTCCTCCTATTGGATACCATCAAGTTTTGAAAACCAAGACTCGGGGTGCCCGAGTCTCCTTTTTCTTTCATCCGTTCGAGATTGATGAGGATTTAAAGGGCAGAGATAGTACGGCGGGCACGTATTCTCGTATTCTTAGTAAATCCTTCGCCTCGGTGCTCGCAAGAAGATTCGACAGATCGGTTTTTAAACGTTCACAAGTAGTTCCCATCCCAGCTGATGGTTTCCTTTTGTTTGAGCGAATTGATCGAGATGGTTGGTACGCTGTACACGCGGATAATTTGATAGCGAGGTTAAGGCACTTTGAATTAGAATGGATAATAATGGATAATTTGATACATTGTCGGCGTTCAGGAATATAGTATATTGGAGGAACAGCCGAGTAACAATACTATTGAAGTATTATTACCACTGTTATATAGTTAGTATTAGCACGATATGGTAATACCATTGCCATTAATCAACTACTTCGAACGTAAATCATTATATTTAGCTTTTGAATAAGATAAAGTGAGAATTGTAGAACTTGTACAATTCGTACGAAATAATCGGAATATGCCACACACGAATTGTTATAATTTAAATGATAGCAATTAAAACAAACAGATTTGTACAATTTGACAACGTGAAAGAATATATTATAGTAGTAGTAGTAGTAGTATATTTTTATTTCAGCCTCTTTGGCCTTGAAAATTGACTTTTCACTGCACATTCGTATTGCATTTATCCTTGCTTTTACATATTATAATAATTATATAATATTTTGTATCCTATACTTATATTTATCTTAACTATGCTATTCTTTTGTCTACTTAATACCTTAACCTAATAAAGAATGTATTATAATTAAACTACTATTTTCCATTCAAGAAAGGAAAGAAAATAAACAAGAAAATAGAATTTACAATTCACGATTCCACAAAAAAAAAAAAAAAAAAATTAAACTAACATTCTCCATTTAAAAAAAAAAAAAAAAAACGAGAAAGAGTGAGAGAAAGGAAAAAGAAGAAGAGGGATAGTTTTCACAGCGTCTGGCGGGCGCGTGCACGGATTTTCTTAAAGAAACTATTAGAAAACCTTCTCGCCGTGGCGTTTTCGAGAAAACGCAGAGGGTTTCCCCGTCCATTTCCCGGAAGTCTGACGTTTCAACCAGAGACAGGGGGCTGTGAGAATCTCTGGGTAGCGCGGTAATATAGAGAATCTGTCTGGTGGTACAGCCCACACTGCGGGGCACGTCAAGACAGTGACACGGGAGGAGATCTGTTCGCGATTCAGAAGCGAAGAAAACGACGGAGAGGCGGATGATAAGGGGAAAACGCTTGTACACAACGTTTTCTTGCCCCCGGGGACGAAGGGGGCCGGATGGTTGGGCTGAATCGCCAGCGTTATACCGGGTGCTTGACGAGTAAACCGCGTAATTTAAAAGTGAAACGAAAGAAATACTTGTCACTGGCGGAGATACGAACCTGAATGGAGATTCAGATTAAATGGTTAATGATTAAAATTGTTTCAATTCGGAACAGTCTAAGATTATTTATATTGTATATCAGTATTATATTATATTTAATGTTATTAATATATATTATATATTATAT
>NW_025110191.1:39421-42940 GCF_011392965.1 Frieseomelitta varia | reverse complement strand
TATATTATATGTTATACATTAGTCTAAATGATTAATAATTAAAATTGTTTCAACTCGAAACAGTCTAAGATTATTTATATTGTATATTAGTATTATATTATATATTATATATTAATATTATATCATATATTATATTATATATTATACATTAGCCTAAATTATTAATAATTAAAATTGTTTTAACTAGAAACAGTCTAAGATTATTTATATTATATATTATATTATATTATTAATAATTATTAATAAATATTATATATTAGTATTACATTATATATTATATATTATATTATTAATATATATTATACATTATACATTAATCTACTCAGATTACTTACATTATATATTATATTATTAATAAATTATATATTATATATTATATTATATATTATACATAGTCTAAATGATTAATAATTAAAATTGTTTCAACTCGAAACAGTCTAAGATTATTTATATTGTATATTATATTATTAATATACATTATATTATATATATGATACATTAGTCTAAATGATTAATAATTAAAATTGTTTCTACTCGAAGCAGTCTAAGATTATTTATATTATATATTATATTATTAATATATATTATATATTAGTCTAAATTAATTAATAATTAAAATTCAACTCGTGCGACAGTGTAAGATTCTGTATTTTCGAGATTTCCAATCTCAGATAAAAATGTGGAGAAACTGTGCAAATTCATGTTCGAATCAAATCGCCATTACATCGACCTGTAATTTTCCCACAAAGGAAAAATTTGTTAAAGTGAAACTTGAACCCAACTGGACCGATTGATCGAAAATTTTGCGTTTCACTTTGCGAATCGGTTACCTCAATTCGCTGCTGTTTGTCTCGGGAGTTGGAGCACGTATTTTTCGACAGGGCTTCGGACAAACACGCCAGCCCAAAAAAGTATGTCTTCGGTCGCTTTACCACGCAAATATTTGCCGTTCAAACACGGATCTGCATTGAACGCTGGTAAACACCGATCGCATCCCCAAAGCTCTCCAATATTCGGATAAACATTAAAATTCGCGGAAATGTTCACAGCGACGACTTCACAGAAACAGAAAAAAGGAAATCACTCTCGCCGGACTTGCTGTTTCGTGAGAAATATATGAAATATGAAGTCGTGGTAATAAAACTCGCTCGCTTGCGCCCACGCCGGTTCCGAACAGCTCTCATTCCGGTTCGAAGCGGAATATTTTCTTCGGTTGTCTTCGTACCGCGAAATGGATGAAGGGATTAAGTAATGTGTCGCGCGGTGCTCGTGCTTGCACCGCAGAGAAAAATGGTACCACCCGAGCTGATGTCTCGCGGAATGTCTGCTCGAGTTGTTTCGAGCGAGGGCGGGAGGATGAAACGTGACGATGAGTAATCGCGAGCGAGCGTGAAATATGCACGGGACAGTGCCGATATATCCACGATTGGTAAAACAGGTGGAGATCCATCTTTCAAGTGGTATATCCAATTATTGCAAAGTAGAAGTTTGAGCCGCGTTATCGCAAAAGTAACGTAGGAATTTCGCAGGAGCGTTGGTGAAATCGCGGTGCAAGTCGGCAAGTGTGATTCTACGTGATAGATAAAGAATAAATTCTTTCAGAGGTTGGCAGAGATTTTTCGAGAAAATTGGGTCGATTTAAATAAAATAAACATACGTAGGCTTACGGTAAAATAAATCAGAAGGAAAAATTATCATTGAGATTAATTTGCATTTTTTTTTTTTTTTTCGTGAATCCTCATTGACAGACACGAATGGAGGGCGAAGTTTGGAAACTTGTCTGTCCATCAAATTGCAGATTTTCTCAGCTTTAAGTATACTTAAATATAATCCCAGGCAAAAAGAAAATAAATAAATTTGTTACTTATTAATAATTTCTATCCAGTGATATCGTACCGACGAGTTCAAAAAGAAAAAGAAAGAAACGAGTTAATTGTATACGGCTCGGTCACTCGTTACGGTCCGCAATCAGTTGCCCAGCGCAAGTGGTTAACATCTGGAATTGGCGAATTTTTTGTCCCAAAATTGCATCATTTTCTCAGCTTTAAATATATCTAAGTATAACCCAGGCAATAACTGAACAAACAAATAATAAATTTGTTACTTTTCAATAATTTCTATCCAGTGATATCGTACCGACGAGTTCAATAGAAGAAGAAAGGGACGAGTTAATTGTATACGGCTCGGTCACTCGTTATGGTCCGCAATCGGCGTTGCCCAGCGCAAGGCGGTTAATAGTTTCGCTTCTGAAGCCTGTGCCTTGGAATTTTTCTAATGGCGCAGAAATCATAATTGTCGAGAGAAGTTCGGGACTGCATTACGGGACGAAGCGATAAATTTAATTCCAAAGTATCATTCATTTTAACAAAGAATTTTCTATCGATTTGAAATGAAACATCTTGTTCCAAATATTTTTAGCATTTTAAACAGAAATGCATAATATTAAATACTAACAATTTATTCTATATATTTAACTTTTGGGACACTTGTCGTGCAAAGTGTAGTCGCAATACCATGCAACAATACTAAATACTAAATACACAAATACAAAAGCGCGGGAAAGGCCGTGCAAAACACGCGGCGGCCGAGATTTATCGGCGACGAACGACGACGAAACTGTTGACGCGCTGCAAAACTGAGAGCTGGTTCCCCAATCAAAGAGAGAGAGAGAGAGAGAGAAAGAAGAATCGCGATAACTACGAGAAACTACCCGAGACCGATGGAATAACGAGGCGAACAGCTGCGGGCCGATGGAAACGGCCCTTCGAGTACGGGCGCAAGTTCCTTCGTTATTCCGATAATTAGCCGGTGGCCGTGTTTCTTGCGGAAGGGTGGAAGGATGATGGAAGGGTCGGCCGGAAGGGAGTTTTGTTCGCTGCTTCGTTGGTTCCGGCGTTGTTGGTTCTTGCTTGCAACGACTCGCGACCGCGGAGGAGAGGAATTCGTTTTCCTCGCCAGGCTGGAACGAAATTAGGCCGGTACGACAAGAATTCCTCTCCCCGCGACAGGGATCTTCCTTTCCTGGCGGAAATTCCCGGCAAAACTTGGAGCAGAGTCGTAACTATGGGACTTTGGACTATTGACTGGACAGTTTCTGGAAATTATGGAATTTCAAAACTGAATAAATTGTTGGATGTTTCGTTAGAAATCGAAGTCTTTCAGGAATACACAGTCCATTGCGCTCGACAACTGATTGCGGACCATAACGAGTGACCGAACCGTATACAATTAATTCGTTCCTTTCCTTTCCCTTTTGAACGAACTCGTCGGTATGATATCACCGGATAGAAATTATTAATAACAAATTTATTATTTGTTTTGTCTGGGTTATGCTTAAGTATACTTGGAACTGAGAAAATATTGCGCAAAATATTCTCGACGTGTGTGGCACGTCATTGTTAATCACGACGATCCCTCAAAGTCAAAAATCTTGGATTCGACTCTCTTCTCTTTGTATTTCTTAATATTAATTACAACGATCTCCCAAAGTCAGAAATCTCAGATCAGATCTTCTTCTTT